>NW_014580811.1:16532-16963 GCF_000485595.1 Priapulus caudatus
TCTCTCTCTCTTCTTCTCTCTCTCTCTCTCTCTCTCTCTCTCTCTCTCTCTCTCTCTCTAGCTCTCTCTCTCTCTCTGTCTCTCTCTCTCTGTAACTGACTCTCTCTTTCTCCCCTCTCTCTCTCACTCTCCCTTAAATCTCATCGCGTTCTCTTTACCTTCTGCTCTTACTCCTGCGTCCTATTCTTTCCCCTTTCTCTGCTTTTTTCTACTGTCCTTACTCTCTCCCATCTCTCTCACTCTCGCACTATATTTCTTCTCGTTTGTTTCTTCTTTTTTTACTCGCTATCGCTCTCTCCGTCTCTTTCTTTATCACCCCCTCCCCCCATCATCTCTCTCGTATTTGCGCTCTAGCTCGCACACACACACACACACACACACACACACACACACACACACACACACACATACACACACAGGAGAGAGAGAGA
>NW_014580812.1:0-14982 GCF_000485595.1 Priapulus caudatus
TGGTGACGTCAGCGATGTCATCCGTCGTTGCGTCAGTGGTGACGTTGGTGGTGACGTCAGTGGTGACGTTGTTGGTGACGTCA
Source organism: Priapulus caudatus (assembly GCF_000485595.1). NCBI lineage: Eukaryota > Metazoa > Priapulida > Priapulimorpha > Priapulimorphida > Priapulidae > Priapulus > Priapulus caudatus. The sequence continues at coordinate 84 of NW_014580812.1, forward strand.
GTGCTGTCATCTGTCGTTGCGTCAGTGGTGACGTTGGTGGTGACGTCAGTGGTGACGTCAGTGGTGACGTCAGTGGTGACGTCAGTGGTGACGTTGGTGGTGACGTCATTGGTGACGTCAGTGGTGACGTTAGTGGTGACGTTGGTAGTGACGTCAGAGGTAACGTTGTTGGTGACGTCAGTGTTGCCATCCGTCGTTGCGTCAGTGGTGACGTTGGTGATGGCGTCAGTGGTGACGTTGGTGGTGACGTTGGTGGTGGCGTTGGTGCTGCCATCTGTCGTTATGTTGGTGGTGACGTTGGTGGGGACGTCAGAGGTAACGTTGGTGATGGCGTCAGTGGTGACGTTGGTGATGGCGTCAGTGGTGACGTTGGTGATGGCGTCAGTGGTGACGTTGGTGATGGCGTCAGTGGTGACGTTGGTGATGGCGTTAGTGGTGACGTTGGTGGTGACGTCAGTGGTGACGTTGGTGGTGACGTCAGTGGTGACGCTGGTGGTGGCGTCAGTGTTGCCATCCGTCGTTGCGNGTGTGTGTGTGTATGCGTGTGTGTATGCGTGTGTGTGTGTGTGTGTGCGTGTATGTGTGTGTGCACGTGTGTGTGTGTGTGTGTGTGTGTGCGTGTGTGCGTGCGTGCGCGTGTGTGTGCGTGTACCTGTACTGTGTACGTATGTGTTTATGTGCGGTGTCTCTGCTCGCAGTGAGCTGTAACGATGAGACACTGGGCGGCATCCTGCAGCCGATAACACACGCCTGGGAGAGCGCAGCTGCACAGAAGTACGGAGCCTGGATGATGGACCCACTACCTCCCACTGGTGACGAGACTAAGATCTACGTGTTGGGTGGTTACGCTAGCATCAGGGCTCTGTGGATGTACGGCAGCTACGCAGACTTCGTCACACGCCGACGTAAGACCATCATCACGCTGCCGATAGGCGTCGCCGGCACCGGTCACGTGATCTACAACGGAACCATCTACTATCCGCAGTACAACACGGCCAAGGTACGCGCGCGCCCTCTACAGTGCCGTGAGGCAGACGGAGCCGTGGAGGGGAGGAAAGGATGGAGGGGGGGGGGGGGGGGGGGGGGGGGGGGGGCGGGGGGGGCGGGGGGGGGGGTTGGAGGGAGGGAAGGAAAGAAGAGGAGGGAAGGTGGGGGAGGGAAGGCGAGGGCTGTTTTATATATATATATATATATAGTGATAATTTAAACTATAGTTCCACGCCAAGATGCTTACGCGTGCGCCTAAACATCACATCCTACTATCACACGAACGCCTGTGACGTCATGCGTACTCACACGATCCCGGTGTTTCTTCCGTATCAAGATTCATGCATTCGACCTGAGGTCACGGAAGCTCACGGCGACCAGCACCTCCCGGGTGCCCTCTATCAGAACCAAGGGCAGTTTAGCTTCGGTGTGTTATTCGGACATTGACCTGGCGGCGGATGAGAGAGGACTGTGGGCCGTGTACACGACGACGGCCAACGACGGCTATATACGTCATCAGCAAAACTGCACCCCGTTACACTGCAGGTAAACACAGGTGTCCGTTACACTACAGGTAACACAGAGTCCGTTCACTGCGGTAAACACAGGTGTCCGTTACACTCAGGTAAACACAGGTGTCCGTTACACTGGCAGCGTGCAACACAGGTGTCCGTTACACTGCAGGTAAACACAGGTGTCCGTTACACTGCAGGTAAACACAGGTGTCGCTTTCACTGCAGGTAAACACAGATGTCGTTACACTGCAGGTAAACACAGTGTCCGTTACACTACAGGTAAACACAGGTGTCCGTTACACTGCAGTAAACACAGGTGTCCGTCACACTGCAGGTAAACACAGGTGTCCGTAACACTACAGGTAAACACAGGTGTGCGTTACACTACAGGTAAACACAGATGTCCGTTACACTGCAGGTAAACACACAGGTGTCCGTATCACCGAAGGTAAACACAGATGTCGTCCACATGCAGGTAAACACAGGTGTCCGTTACACTGCAGGTAAACACAGGTGTCCGTTACACTACAGGTAAACACAGGTGTCCGTTACACTGCAGGTAAACACGACAGGTGTCCGTTACACTACAGGTAAACACAGGTGTTTCGTTACACTGCAGGTAAACACAGATGTCCGTTACACTGCAGGTAAACACAGGTGTCCGTCACACCGCAAGTAAACACAGGAGTCCGTTACACTGCAGGTAAACACACAGGCTGCTCCGTTACACTGCAGGTAAACACACAGGTGTCCGTTACACTGCAGGTAAACACAGATGTCCGTTACACTGCAGGTAAACACAGGTGTCCGTTACACTGCAGGTAAACACAGGTGTCCGTTACACTGCAGGTAAACACAGGTGTCCGTTACACTGCAGGTAAACACAGGTGTCCGTCACGGAGAGAAGGACAGAGACATCGCTCTCTCTATCACACACACACACACACGGCCGCCGCGCACACACACATAATACACACGTACACACACACGCGCGCGCACGCCCACAACATAATACACACACACGCACACACGTATCACACCGCGCGCGGGCAACACACACAACACACGGCACACACACGCACGCAACCACACTCTCTCCCCCTCTCTCTATCTCTCATACACGCTTACCTTACATCTCACGCTTTCCGCAGGAACACCTGGAGAACTAACGCTAAGAAGCTCAATGTTGGAAACACGTTCTTCATCTGCGGGGTCATGTACTCGGTCGAGGCGCACACGATCCTGGATAACAGAGTCTCCTACCAGTACGACACGAACACGCAGGAGCAAAACCTCATATCGATACCGTTCAGCATCAAGTACGGACTGCTAACTCAGATGCTCTATAACGCTCGGCATCGCGCCATCTTTGCCTGGGACAACGGACATCTCATCTCCTACCCCGTAGAATTCCAACCGTCACGTTAGGTTCGTCTGTGACGGATCCGCCTGGAGCGCTGCTCGGGTGGACGTTGTCGTTCGTGGCGCCCCCTACCGCCTATAGCTGCGATAGAGCCGTTTACTAAGTGCTAGTTTCCAGCTGAGGTTAGAGGAGGAGGTGGAGGATACATTTATATAGCGTGTCCCCATGAATTGCATCGCTCACGTGCGCGCCCTTCTGCGCGTGATCCACAAGATGTCACGCCACGTGATCCACATGATGTCACGCCACGTGATTGATGTTACAGTGTGTGATTGACGTCACGGCGCGTGATTGACGTTACAGTGTGTGATTGACGTCACGGCGCGTGATTGACGTCACCAATATGGCGGCATACTGCCCGGAATTATTTTGCCTTCTAAGTTGACGCGAAATATAATTGATATCAACTGCATAGTTTGTAGTGTCTGTGAATGAAAGACGTTATAATAACGTCTTTCATTCACAGACACTACAAACTATGCAGTTGCTATCAATTATATTTCGCGTCAACTTAGAAGGCAAAATTTCATATACTAATGCAATAACCGTTATTGCATTAGTATATGAAATTGAGGTTCTTGATAAACTAACTAAGAATATCCTTCTTAACGAGTTATATGTCGGCGATAAAACTAGAAGATATATAATACGTGAAATCTGATCACCTGCCGTGTACTATCGCTTGTCTTCCCATCATGCACTAGTTAATTCACATTCCACTGAGAATGAGATCGTGCAAATATAATGATTGGATGGTCTTATATTGAGTTTGATTTTGTTGATATTGCAATGACATTAATACTGAAAAAAATCGAATGTTCGTATACTATACCATATAAATAGTTAACTAAGAAGAGAGACTCAAAGTTTATTAAACACCTACTTCTATTAAATAAAGAAATATTTTTAGTTCTTGAAATATAATATAGTCTTTGAAATGTTCTAAATATCATCTGGTACTTTGCCACGACTTTGCTATAAGGGTCATAGAACCGCGTAGCAGCACAATTTTTTTGCACGTGCGCACTTGCGTAGGGGCCTATAGTATGCGTGCGTGTATGTGCGTGGGCGAACGTTTATGGTGGCTACAGATGCCCTAATATCTCCCGCAAACACATGCTGGGCTGTCGAAGAAAAATCAGAGTTAGTGATAATTATTGCCCTAGCATTTCGTAAATAATTTATTGTCCACTTGAGCCACCATACAAGGGCGCGTGTGTGTGCGCGCATGCGCGCGTTTTTGCACGTATTCTGTGTGTGTGTGTGGGAAGGGGGAATAAAAACCGGGGCTGAAATTCATTACTGAATTGGAAAAAATAGCTGGGCATGTAGCCTGTATAATTGATAATTCTTTTTAGTCAGCGCTAAAGATTGCTGCCCCTCTCTCATGCCTGTGCTATCATTGCTGGCCTAAAAATCGGGCATGTTAGTCATATTTTTATCTTAGCAATCACGGTCTTACTTTAGTCCTACTACTTTGTTTTTAGAGCATCCTAACCCCATGCACGCGTACCCACGCTGCATTGGACGGGAGTTGGCATGAGAAGCGCCGCGTCGTTTTGTAGAAAATATATAAATAGACACGCGCGGACAAGCAGTACTAAGAATTATCCAGGAGTTATTACCCAGAGAAGAAACAAGATAGAAGATTTAGACTGTGACTATGTAGTCAGTCAGAGAGAGATCGAGGCGAGGCGACAGAGCCTAGGCATGGTTGCCTATAGGCTGTAGTATGTATATATATATATTTTTTGTATGTGTAGTTACTAATAAAGTACTAGTGAAAACAAGAATCTGCGACACGGCTCACCTCTGCTATCTACGCTGCCACCTTCTATACGACCTACGACCTACGACCTACGACCTACGAGAACCCGAAGTCTTCACACTTTCGCAGTAAAACAATTGGTGCACGAGCGTAAGCCCACAATAATTTACGCACACGCGCGCGATCGCGCACGCACGAACATACACACACACACACACACACACACACACACACACACACACACACACACACACAACCACACCACACACAACAACACCACACACACACACACACACACACACACACACACACACACACATATATATATATATATATATATACACACACACACAAATTAACAAACAACAAACACACATACACACAACCACACGTACATGCATACATACATGCACGCACATGCCAAATTTTACAACCGTACGCTTTGGCACGTGCCTAGGCATGCCAGTGCTAGGGGGTCTGGGGGCATGCCCCCCAGAAAAGTTTGAAATATTTAAGCCATTTTTCCTGCAATCTGAGGCACTACTGTGGGCCATATTTCTGTCTGATGACACTATTCAACCTAGACTCGACCCTACAATTAGGATTCAAAACACTTTTCATTACTTTTCAGAGAGCCGTAACACAGTTAGGTTCTATTAGCTGATAGCGTCTATGTCCCCCAGGGTACTGCCGGAACGTCTACCTGCGGTACGGTCCGGAATTACGGAACGTACCTGGTAACTATCTAGCTGATATGCTTTAGGGTTAGCGGTTAGGCGTTAGGATTAGGGTTCAAGGAGTAGGCGTAGGCGACTCCGTAGACTCGTTAGTGGAGTAGGCGAGGTACGGTCCGCGGATAGTTAGATAGTAGTATTAGTACCAGGCGTACGTTCCGGCAGTACCCTGGGCGGACATAGACCCTATCAGCGTTACGCTGGTAATAATACATGTATTAAAACACAGGTAAGAATTGCAATTTCTCACAATTTCACGTGTTTTTGTATGTTTGCAACCATACTTTTTGGCTATTTTGAGTCTGGAAACATTTTCTTGAAGAGTTCATTTGCATGGTTCGTGCCGCCCTCAAAGGCACATTTGTTCAATTAAATAATCGTAAATCTCACTTCTGCCGTCAAGACAGACAATTCTCTATCTGCTGCAAAGAAGCTTGATATATTCAAGAGCTAATAATACCTCTTGAGCTCATAGCTTCAAGCTCTCTTGAGCTCTTACCTCTTGAGCCTCGATAGCTCGGAGCTCGATAGCTCGATAGCTCGATAGCTCGATAGCTCGAGCTCAATAGCTCGATAGCGTTGAGCTCTTGAACCTCAAGAGCTAATAATAGGTATTATTAGCTCTTGATATATTGGGTGTAAATTCTACTGCACCGCATAGCACATGTACTTTTGAGAGACTATATGCCTCTGCAGTCACTTCTTCCTCCGTGCCACACTTGAAAGGCTGTCTTGCATACCATCGCCAATAGCCATGGATTAACACTGAATTGTACTGTATAGTCTATACAGTATACTTACATTTAAAAAACTCATTTCTCATGCATTATGCTGAAATTGAAACAATCACATTTCCTTCTTCTTTTTTTTTGAATCTCAGGTGGGATATTTGTACAGGCCATCCCCCCTCCCTCAAGAGCGGGAGGGGGAGGGTTGCATCCCCCCATTCCCCCCGGGATTTACGCCCCTGGTGCGAATCACTTAAAAAGCGCGGAAGCTCTGACGTTTCATTAAATTATTAGAGAAAGAAGACGATTCGTTGTACCGTTCTCGACTCTTAATCCTGAATTTTCAAAAATAATATTGGATCTATTGTTAAACAAGATTTCGATTGACCATTGAGAGTGAACTAGTGACCATTGACAATTGACCATTGAGAGTCGTCTATCACTAGAGAACATTATTTATGATGCAACGCTACGTCATTGATATACAGCATATGATTGGCCAGAAGTTATATCGCTGGGCGAGTCTTGCCCTGTGTGACAGCGTCAGACACACAATAAAAATACACAAGTAGCCACGTAAGAGACCCGACTCCCGCTGCTACACAAATATCCGTAGAGCTCGATAGTCATAGATTATGGTGTAGGTACGCATGATGTGTTATGCCGAGCTGGATGAAAGGCCCCGGGGGGGGGCGTCACTATATATGCCGGTATTACCCCATGTGCGTTCTCACTAAAACATAATAGGCCCCCTAGTGCGAACTGGCACATTGAAAAACCCTACCCCTATTGCAGACACAATTGAAGAATACCACCCCCTATTGCATACACAATGAAAATATCCCACCTCCTATTGCACACACAATGAAAGAGTCCTACCCGGACCCCTACCCCCTATGCGAGGTCTTGGCAGACAAAGTGGAGGGCAAGCAAGAGTGGAGGGAACTGAGGGGCCCTAGGCGGGGCCTACTGCGGGCGCGGTGCTTGACTTGAACGATCCCGAGGGCTTATTGCGGGATTAGCTTTGTAAAGGGGGGCCTATTTGCTCCCGCGCGGGCCCGCTTTAGAAGTTGAAAAACACCCCCCCTAACCCGCAAAATTTGGAACGCACATGGGGTAATACCGGCATATATATAGTGACCACCCCGGGTGAAAGGCGAAATGCGCTGGGCTCTAAGCTCATTTCACAAAAATATTTTTAAATAATTAAAAGATATCTGTTGTTTCGTTTATAATCTTTTTAACACAGTCTTTGTCATGTGTCTTTGTATGCTCCTTTTTCTTCCTACGTCCTCTTACTTTTTTCTCTTCTCTCTCTCTCTTTTTGGCCGGCGTTTTTGCCCGCCCCCCCCCCTGGCTACGCGCCTGAATGTAACCCAACAAGAGTTGGGGGTAGTAGTAATGGAACCCTACTCTTGCTGGGTTACATAATTGTATCTAACGGTTTTCTCCGAGAGGCTCCTCATATCCCCCATGCAATAGAATAGCACAGATCCATATATATATATATATATTACCCATGCATGCAATAGAATAGCACAGATCCATACAATAGCACAGATCCATATATATATATATCACCCATGCATGCAATAGAATAGCACAGATCCGTACAATAGCACAGATCCATATATATATATCAGGAGCGTATAATGACAGGGACGTATACTTGTCATTATACGCTTACACTATAAGGTGGTCGAATGGTTCCAGGCCTATCTGTGCAGAAGAAGCCAGATGACAGATGTCGGAGGTACCTTTTCTACAAAAAATATAATAACATATAAAACATATAACATGTGGTGTACCTCAGGGATCGATTTTAGGACCGTTGCTATTTTTAATATATGTAAACGATATGGCAGACGCTGTAAAAACTAAGCCTTTTATTGTATGCTGATGACTCGGCGCTGTTAGTATCAGGAACTGACATTCAGGTTATCCAGGAAAAATTAAGCTTGGAAATGGAATCGGTTAGTAGATGGCTGTGTGACAACAATCTATCCATGCACCTTGGAAAGACAGAAACCATTCTGTTTGGATCAAAATATAAAATCAGTCGACTTACAAACTTTGTTGTCACATGCAATGGGTCAGATATTCAAAGTAAGACTGCAGTAAAATATTTAGGAGTAGACTTAGAACACAATTTGACTGCTGAAATTACAGGAAGCAAAAAGGTCAACAATAGACTAAAATTTATTTACAGGAAAGCTAAATATTCTAAACAAATCATTGTAAAAAATTACTAGTTACTTGCTTGATTACTTGTCATTTCGGATTATGGCATGTAGTCGTTTGGTAGCAGTAGTCTGTTCATGAAAGACAAATGCCAAGTTGCCAGGTATGCGCAAAATACGAAGCTATTAGATGTGTCGGCTAAGATCTGAGGCAAGAACCCCACCATAGGTGCAAGGGAGTTCCTGTCGGGTAAATTGGGTTCCAGTCGAGTTCAGAGTAGTTACACCTGAAAGGTAAACCATGTTTCTTAGAAAATGCTGGGCATAAGTTCAGTCCCCGAATACATGACTGCAATGGATTTACATTAACCTTCGCGAAATTCACGGCTTCGAAAACTAGGCGCTGGGGAGCTGTCTCTTAAAACCACGAAGTGGTCAATGGAAAATAAGACATTGTATATACACTTCAGATGAAGCTTGGACACTCCCTACCACCTCACATTAGATCTGCAGCCAGAATATATTAGTTTCAAGGGAACGTTAAAAAAACACCTTATGGAAAAAGGGTTTAGACAGGAATGGAAGACAGTGACTTCATATTTTACTAATCTCCGTATAAATGAATAATTAAATATAGGGGTGACATGATCTCATCACTATTAAAATGTATCAATGGTATTATACTTGATAAAAGAGTATTATATTTATCTATAATTTATATTCACACTTTAAATATCGAGTGTGGGTGTATGTATGTATGGCAATCTAGCTATTACTATATATAATAGTGGCGAGGAGCCGAAGTGTCGTTTACGTATCTCCTCCGAACCGTGCCCGCGTGTGTTTCGCGCGAATCGGGGAGCTGGGGGCCTTTCCTTGGGCCGTCGCTACTAGATTCCGCTACCGTTAGAAACGCGATTTTTCCGCATAACGTTAAAGTGACTTTTTCAGGCATTTCCTAAAAATTATGTGCCCCGAAGAAACTTCGGCATTCCATCGGCGAAACCGCGCACCAACTTTTTAAGACGATCGCCCAAATCCTCATGGACGCAGTCCGAATCACCAGGCATGTGAATACCCTGGCTACTGCGCAACGTGGCAGGTGTGTGCGCGCGTGTTGTACAACTGTACATGTATGTATGTATGGTATGTGTGTGTGGTGTGTGTGTGTGAGTGTGTGGGGTGTGTTGTGTGTGTGTGTTGTGGCTGTGTGTGCGTGTGTGGTGTGCGCGTGTGATGTACAACTGGTACATGTATGTATTGTATGCTATGTGTGTGTGTGTGTGTGAGTGTGTGTGTGTGTGTGTGTCGTGTGCGTGTGTTCGTGTGCGTGTGTGTGTGCGTGTGTTTTTGGTGTGTGTGTGTGTGTGTGTTTTTGTGTGTGCTGTGTTGTGGTGTGTGGTGTGGTGTGTGTATGTATGTGTTGCGTGTGCGTGTGGCGTGTCGCGTATGCGTGTCGCCGTGTGCGTGGTGTGTGGGTGCGCGCGGCCGTGTGTGTGTAAAATGTGGTATGGGTGCCGCTGACCATTTTTTAGACCGTTTCGATTGTTTAAGAGAGCAACCACATACCACACTGATATATACCATAACCTTTGAAATTGTGTTAAACTATTAACGGTGGTTTTCTCACGGGTTTTTAATGATATGTAGCGTATACTAAATGGATAAGGTATACGATCAATAAGCATTTAATTTAGGTGGCCTTCCACCTAGCATAGGCAAGGCGCACACTAAACCACGGCCACGTACGCACGCACGAACGCACGACGCGACGCAACGACTCGGCACCGCGTCACCTACGCAACACAAACCAAGACATTGCGGCTGCGGTGGTATTAAACAACCATCACTGCAGCGCACAGTTGTGAGAGCGAAACTTTAAGACAAACCCCGCAAACGAATACGGCTCGCGTTGTTGGTGTGTGTATGTGTGTGCGTGGTGTGCGTTTTGTGCGGTGTGAATGTGTGCGATGGTGCGTGTGGCCGTGTCGCGCTGTGCGTGTGTATGTATGTAATGCTTGTGTGTGCGTGTTCGCGTGTGCGTGTCATGTATGTATGCGTGTCGTGTTGAGTTGTGCATGTGCTGTATGTGTGTGCTGTAAATTGGTATGTGTGTGCGTGGGTGCGCGTGTGATTGATGCCTGCGCATGCCCCGTGTGCACGTCGTGAAATCGCAGTGTGTGTGTGCGTGGCGCGGGCGCGTGTGTGCACACATATTTGACAACGGGAGGTGTAACCTTGCCCGCGCCCGTCCCCTGACTTTCACAGAACAATATATCATTCATAACCTACTCCAATGCATTTTGGCTTTTTTTTAAGAATTTGACTTATTAATAGGATGCTTGCGTACCAGACATGATAGTTTCAGAAATTAATATCTAAATAAGGTGAAATCTGTTACTAAATGAAAGTTCCCCTTGACCCTTCCTTTTCTTTGAAAATTGGTATGTAATTTTATTTAAGGTAAAATTTCAAGATTTTTATATATTATTTAATACATCCTTTTTTAACAAAATATTGATATTTATGAACTCGAGTCTACATATAGTATTTACTGTAATGACATCTTCAACTAAAAGGAGGAGATTAAATGGTTAACCGGCCTGTCCTCAATCTATACCCCACTCAAACCCGTCCCTGGAGGACGGTCCATAGCTAGTAATGTATATAATGATGGTACGTACCATGAGTGTCCGCAAATGATGCCTAAAGTGTGCCTTGATCACGTTGCTGCACAGGCTATACTGAAAGGTTTGTTTGCTTGTGATCTGTAATTTTTTCCTTCATGGTTGTATTATGGCACTGCTTGTACTTATCACTCAAATTAGCCATTTACACTGGCCCAACACTATGCAGCTTTCAATACGTTTATATCTATTGTTATTTCTTGCTCAGTCATTTGTGTTGAGGTGTGTGTCCATATACTGGTCGTATTTTCTAGCAGCTGTTACGGTTCTTGTTTTGCGCAGGTATTTTTAGCTATTCGAGCTTTGGCTGCGGTTGCGGACCCGTTCAGTTATGTTTGTCATCGTACTCGACGGGTTTCCGTTTCGGCGGTAATAAAAGGCGTCTGTTGTGCGAGTGAGCAGCGGGCCGGCTTTTGCCCTGCTTTGAGCCGGGTTTAACGGTTCGGCGTGCGCACTCGCGCGCATTTCTTCCACGCATGCACCATAACATCTGTAAGTGTTTTTCCTCGTTGGTTCTCGTCTAATTTCCTTATAATTTGATCTTTGTTATATAACTGTTGGATATCGTACAGCTTACATGACATGAGCGTACGTACATATTTAGTGTACATATATTGTTGTATTTACAGTTTTACCTGCACGCTGTGGCAGCTACCACCAGTGTGATGAGTAATAAATCTTGCATAGTATCAAACGATGCGAAGTTGAGTGTTGAGTATCACGCAGCGGAACGTAAACAGTAAAAATGTATGCATCAGGGCTACAATGAGTAAAGGTACATGAAGCAAGAGACATGCAAGTAAGAGTTACATGAGAGCAAGAGAGGACATTGAGTAAAAAAAATGTTATGAATAAGAGGACATGAGCTAATGAGTTACATGACAGTGAGGACATGAGTAAAATACATAAAGCAAGAGTGCATGAGTAAAATACATTGAAGGAGCAGTGCATGACGTAAACTCCATAAAGCAGGACTACATGCGTAATGGTATCGTGCATTGGGGGACATGAGTAAGAAAGGTCTATGAGCTATAAGACTGCATGAGGCGAATCTACGGTCAAGAATTTGACAACATGGCGAGTGCACAGAAGCTTACTAACCGGCAAAGGAAGAGAGAACATCACCTGGCATGGTAACACCATGTAAGCGGCTGTATGGCAGAGGAACGATTACCGAAGAGACGGAAGCCAAATATGACTTCGGATATTAAAGGGAGCTATTTTCGCGCGTTTGCTCACGCACCACAGGGTGTCATGTGCTTCTCGACTGACGACCGGAGATATTGACGATAGTGATGGGTATCTTCCTTTTGAGGTTCAAGTGCGTATATTGAAGTGGTGCGAGACAGCGGAAGCGCATTCCTCGATAGTCGGAAGTGTACCCATAAGCCGGAGGCATTAAGACGACAAAGCGGAATCATGCACGACTGGAACAGCCAGAGATTGTGTCCGCAGAACATCAAGAAGCAGCCCCGACAGCAAGAGAAAGATAGTATTAGAAATGGAACAAGAAGAATGTTCCTAGAACAGCAAGGAAGCAGCCATGGGGGGGGGGGGGGGAGCAAGAGGAAGAATGTATTAGAGGGAAAAGAAAATGTTCCAGAACAGCGAAGAAGCACCAGGAAGCAAGAGGAAGAAGGTATTAGAATGAGAACAAGGAAAGAATGTCGCCAGAAGCGAGCAAGAAGCAGCCAGGAAAGCACAGAGGAAGAATGTATTAGAAGGGAACAAGAAAGAAGTTCGCAGGAACAAGACAAGAAGCGCGCCAGGAAGCAAGCGGAAAGGAACTATTAAATGGAAACAAGACACGCACGTTCCAGGAACAGGCAAGAAGCCAGCTCAGGAAGAAGGGACAGACACCATATTAGAATGGAACAAAAAAGAATCTACAATGAAACGAACGAAGGCTGACGGCGAAGGGAAAGAAGCACATGTGAAGCAGCGAGGGCTTTTCAGCAACAAGAGGACTTTTATGCAGGCATCGCAGAAGCAACCGGAACTGCAAACAGTGCCAAGGTCACGGTTGGGTCGTGAGGTCCAGAAGCTTTTACACGGCCAGCAACCTGTAGAGATGGGCTAAAAGGAAATAGAGACAGAGGACAACGCAAGAGTGGGAAGCAACACGAGAACAACCGAGGAAGTGAAGAATGACGAGAGCAGATGATGGCTGTGTTGGAAACGGAGACCTGGAAGAATGCCAGCATAATGGCAGAGGCAGATGCCATGCAGAAGAAGGCCGAGCAAGCAGCGAAGCCTAGAGCTCGTGGAACGCCATAAGATCAGAAGAGCTAAAATTGGCTGTTGGAGCCGCAAGGCTGGGTGATAAAGGATAACTAGAGAGCGAAGGCCAGCTGAATAGGTGATCCGAAAATCGTGGCGACATAAACAGCTATGTATCATCAAGTCAAGATTTCATCCATAAGTGATAGAGATGCCCCTACGGTTCTTGTGGGTGATGGTGGCGGGAGACGTGATCATTACGGCATGACCTCACGACGTTATTCTTGGGGAGTCTGGCTGCGCCAGCAGTTTCGACATACGCTTTGCGACGCACGTAAAAAGGACCATTGGACGATGTCGACCGCTGCGATAAATGGACACAGTAACTAGTAATCGTTCTGACCGTCGACGGACTGAAACTCAAAGTCATCGAAGACGAAAGCTTGAAGCCCAAATAATTATATGAGAGGAACACGAGACTGCCACGGAAGGGGCGGAATTTAGATGGCAACCCGGAAGCTTCGTGTCGAACAGTCGAGGACGTTCTCAGCGACATAACCGGAAGCCACGAGACTGAAGACTATGCGTGGGATGATGAAGTGCCCATAGACCGTTCGGAGAAATGAGGGAACATATGACAGGGAACAACTACTAGACTGAGACTTATTAAGCGTAGTCAAGATGTATCCTGCCGACCGAAATCAGTGACGCAGGTAATGTGAACTACATCACTTCAGTTGACGCCAGTGAAAAAAGCGTACGGCATGTTGTACTTATACTAGAGATGTAAAGTAAGCACGGCAGAATACACAACGGGGTGCCGCCTTAGTAATGAACAAAGGTAAGGGTGGCGCCAGGATAACAACTTACATCCGCACTGCTTGAGCTGCAAGCTGCAGTGTTATCAGCGAAGGTGGACTGTCTATTAGGCGAGAGTTTGGAGCTCTGCTAACCAAGTCCATATTTTTGGACTGACCAGTGAACCTGGTCTTTTGAAATACATAAGAACTGAAGCCACGGAGGTTCCAAGTATCGTAGGCAAAACAGGCATCATAGCAAGTCCGACAGCTGACCAGACTGATCATGGTAATTATCATTGCGAGTGTAAGATAATCCGGCTGATGTACATAACAAGATGGAGAGGCGAACAGGAGAAGCAGCTGGGCGACTGACACACGAAGTGGTTTGAAGGCGTTAAGCATGTTAAAAAACGTATAAAGCTGAGGGAATATGCAAGGCATAGACGGTGAGGTAGTCATCGCATGATCCAGAGATGACATGACCAAAAAACGAAGAAGCCAGTTCGTTTGGCCTGCAAGAATCTGTGAAAAAGGATAAACCTCGGCGCTACCGAGATGAGGAAAGCCCGCTTAGATAGGGCTTGCATGCTATCATTACTCTAGCTGGTATAGCTTAAGGAGGGCGCTGTGGTTTGGTGCGATCAGGATAAAGATAAGCTAAAAGAGCAACAGGTCTAAGACTAAAGTTCGGAGATCCGCATAAGCGTTGATAAGGAAGATGGGTTCAGCAGAAGCGAATTATAGTGAAGCACTGGGGAGATGCATCGCTACGAGAAGGGAATCTAAACCGCAAATCACGAGAGATGATACGGCTAAACGCGTCGAGTTCGCTGAGGAAGCTAACGCCTGGTGCTGGG
>NW_014580813.1:0-679 GCF_000485595.1 Priapulus caudatus
TATATATATATATACGTATAAATATATAAATGCGTAAGAGTATGAAAGCATTATTGCATTGGTTATTTTAGCGGCTTTGAGAAGAATTGCGTGAATGATGTTATCTGCGGAATTTTATGAGGATATTTAATTATGGATAATGCCCACAGCCAATCACGTGACAACCAATCACGTGACAAGCATAAGTAGAAAATATAATATGAATGTATAATCGAACACGATAATGTCACGGAATCCGTAGCTATATATAGACGTTTTTACTGTTATTGCCATCGTAATAGGGTTAGGGTTGTGTCCGTGTGGACTCGGCGGATAGATTAACAGATGCGTGAGTATTAATGAATATATATATACGAATGGCTATAGGCGCTCCTATATAAATTATCTACGGAGTAATGGAGTATCTATACCGCCGTGCGTGCGTGCGTGCGTGCGTGCGTGTGCGTGTGCGTGCGTGTGCGTGTGTGTGTATGTGTGTATGTGTGTGCATGCGTGTGTATGTGTGTGTATGAGAGAGCGAGCATGCGTGCGCTTGTCTACGTGTTTGTGTGTGAGAGAGCGAGCATGCGTGTGTGTGCTTGTGTATGTGCATGTGTTTACGTAGTGTGTGTGTGTGTGTGTGTGTGTGTGTGTGTGTGTTTGTGTATGTACATGTGTGTACGAGTGTGTGTGTGTGTGT
>NW_014580813.1:7084-12570 GCF_000485595.1 Priapulus caudatus
ATATATATATATCTATCTATCTATCTATCTATCAATCTATCTATCTATCTATCTATTTATTTATCTATCTATCTATCTATCTCTGTCTTTCCGTCTTTCTGTCTTTCTCTCTCTCCATTTTCTGATCTCTCCATCTCTTTTTTACAATTTCTGTGTGTTTCTGTGCTCAATATAATGTGTTTGTGCGTGCGTGCGTGCGTGCGTGCGAGCGAGCGTGTATGCATGCATGCTTACGTGTATGTCGTGTCACCCCGCGTGTGTTTATGCGTGTGTGCACGTGCATG
The DNA here is from genome assembly GCF_000485595.1 of Priapulus caudatus. Taxonomy (NCBI): domain Eukaryota; kingdom Metazoa; phylum Priapulida; class Priapulimorpha; order Priapulimorphida; family Priapulidae; genus Priapulus; species Priapulus caudatus. Next base: position 7,369 of record NW_014580813.1, read on the forward strand.
CGCGCGCGTGTGTGTGTACATTAATTTCGCAACAATCTCACTTCGCTCAGACACACATGGATGTTTTGCGCGACGCTCGACAGCTTTCTAATTTACAAAAAGGATCGCAATCACACTTAAATCCGGTTACAAGACATAATCTACAGTAGCAGCCTGTTTTACGTATAGAATATCAAAGTAGCAAAAATAGCGCGAGCATGCATCTTACGGGGTGATGGTTATACTGCATCCCTCGCTTCATCAACCAAGCTATTACGTCATCGATTTCTAGCGGGAATCCGACGTATATACAGGTTGTGTCGCCAAGTCTAATGGCAATAAATTAACCATATATATGTATATAATATAAATTCGTGAATTAATTATATATATATATGATTATACATACTATTTATTTATAGTATATTCTGTGTGTGTGGTGTGTGTGTGGTGTGTGTGCGCGCACGGCGTACGTGCGTGGTCATGCGTATGTTGTTCACGCTGCGTGGTGCGTTGGCGCGTGTCGTGCGTATGCGAGCGTGCGGTGTGTGTATGTTGTGTGTTGTGTGTTGCTGTGTGTGTGTGTGTGTTGTAATGTGTGTCGTGTGTGTGTTGTGTGTTGTTTGGTGTGTGTGTGTGTAGTGGTGTGGTGTGTCGTGTGTGTGTGTGTGTATGTGTGTGTGTGTGTGTGTGGTGTGTTGTGTGTGTGTATTGGTGTGTTGCGTTATGTGCGTGTGGGCGTGCGCGCCGCGGCATGTACTGTACGACAGCCACTAGGCCCTAAGTCTATTTTTCTTATTTTTCTTCTACTACTCGCTACTATTATGTTATTATCGTTATTATGATTATTACTAAGCTGGAACGCCGCGCTAGATCGTGCGGGCATTTAGTATGTGATGCATGTGTTACCACAGTATTGTTATGTGGTAAGGTGTTAATATGGAGAGTTTTAGTTATGTTGCAACATGTTTGTTTTTTAATGGTTGAGATCGTCAATAGAAATACAATGTAGCCCAGATCATCTTACACGTACATTCATTAACCAGTTTCTTTGCAAAGTACCACAGTGAAATACACACACAGCACACCACCACATCACAGCACACACACACACACACATCACACACACACAGTCACACACAACACACACCACACCACAACCACACTACAGCACAGCACGCACGCAACACGCGACGATCACACACACACACACACACACACACACCACACACATACACATATACATACACACACATAGCCACCAGCACACATTACACATCAACACACACACACACATCACACACACACACACATACACGACACACACACACACACACCACATCACAGCACGACACAGCACACTGACACACAATGGTTTATTGTATGCTATGTAACTGGTTGATGATACGCTGACTCCAAAGTTAGATAAGATAGATACTCCATGGGCTGGTAGGTCGTGGCCACTCGATTCAACCGACTTGCTCGCGTACCACGCTAATATTTACGTGCTTCGCATGTTTCCACTTGCTGTCTCTTACAAAAATCTCTGTGCATGCAAGCAGCGAACGTTTGACAGACGAACGAATATTACAGGCACAACTCGTTCACGAGACGAGCGCGAAAATATTAGCAAGGCAAAGATATACGGCGCCCGCCTATTTTCAGCAAATCTTACTTTTTTGTTGTTTGTCTTTTTTAAGCCTTTTTTACCGTTTCAACCGAGTAAAATTTAAACCGCTTGCATTACGATCATCTTGCTGTAATTGGCGCGCTATTTTGGACAAACTGACGAGCCTTTGCATTCAACATACATACATACATACATACACACAGAACACCACACACCTCCTTTCTGTTCGGCTACACACAACACACACAACACACACACACACACACACAGCATATCCACACACACACACACACAACACACACACACAACATACAGTAGTAGCATGCAACATTGCCCAAATTAAGTAAGATTTATATATTATCATCATTCATCATCATAATCATCATCATATTATTCTACAAGAAATAATTTTATTATTATTAATGAGTACAATATTAAACTGATAGTATGAACAGTAACGCGAATGGATTTAATTCGAGGCAATCCAGTTTGACTAGACAGTACTGACAAACAGATATGAGATGCGCTTCGCAAAGTTAAAATGAAATCGATTTTGTCACGACGATTGGTCGAACGCGCGAAAAAGGTGCGCGATTGTTGAAACCCGTGATATCGTGAGATTTCCTCATAAAAAAGGTCTGGTAATGATCCTAGCGTTGCGCGTCAAATTGTTCGACTGAATTGCATCGTTTATGCTTCGGGCATGTGTGCGCTGTTCTGTATCCACATAGGTCGCTCGCTGTTTGGATGCGGATACACGGCAATTAGATATGTGACCTGAGTGCAGCTGTAGCCGTATGCGATAGGTCTAGCAGGTAGATTGATTACATGTAGGCCTATTATTATTCATTATAAGGTGCGCGATTTGTTGAAAAGCCGTGACTATCGGTGAGAGTTTCCTCTAATCAAAAAGGGATCGTAATGATCCTAGCGTATGCCTCCCATTGTTGCTAAGCCATCTTTATGCTCACATTGTGTTGTTTCTGTATCAATAGGTCCTCGCTTTTTGTGATGGGAAGAGCGGCAGATAAGAATATTAAACCGATAACAGCGGTGGCGCAATCGAAGCCGCTAGCCATGCAGGTAGATTTGATTACTGTCTTGTTGTAAATGCAAGCCAGATCGTTGGAGTGAAAGGGCTGCGCGCCGTCTCGTGTAATCTTAGAGTAGTTGTTGTCTGCTGGTTGTTGTTATGTGTGTATTCGTTGTTGTTTGTGTTGGTTGTTATTGTGTGTGATTCGTGTTGCTGTGTCGTCGTCGTACGTCGTCGTTGCTTGTTGTTTGTTGTCTTGTTTTATTGTTGTTGTTTATTGTACCGAAAAGCCCCCGTGGGGTTGTTTTTTTACTTCTATGTTCGCGCGAGGCGCGAATCAAGTGACGCGAGCTGTTTATACACGCCCTAGAGAGCAATAGAACAGTCTCTCATCGACGACTGCTGCCCGATCTGGTTCTTCTATTAGAATTCCTAATGTAGGTTTTTGCTTTTCTCGTTGGTTCATTCTCTTTGTCGTCCTATTTTCTTTGAACTGTTCGCCTGGTCGTTTCCATTCGCAGCATCTGTTCACGAAATTAACATTTTAAGCGAGCTTATTCTGAGGAGTATCGCTTACAATGCCAAGCGACTATCTTTTCATCAACATAACAGTTTAACTGGCGTTGTAACACCCTCGTGGACAATATTACCCTCTCAATACAGCTCCTCCCTATTTTTTCTCATACTCGATGAAGGTGCCTCCCCCTCACCTCTCCTTCCGCCCCCTCCGCCCCTTCCCACACCCCCTCCCCGCTTCCTCGCCATCCACAGTCGTGCCTGTTACTTCTGGTCCCATCACGGTTGTCCTAAATCAATTCATGTAGGAAGCTTGATGGGTTATCTAACAAGGCGGAAACGTTAATCGCTAGGCTGGCTTCAAACTCTGAGATGTTTCGATTCAATTAATGATGAGGATGCGGCCATCGCCGCGCATAGCGTCCTGCAATGAGGTGACTGTTATCGACTAGTGACGCTGAGAGTCGCATAGATGATATCTGCTCCCCAACGGTGCGCCGAGTGAATGCAAACACAGCGTGACGGCTCTTGTCGTGTCGCGTGGGTTTTCATTCTAGCAAGTCTGTATTCATTATTCTCGAGTTTCAGCGTCAATTTACAGGTCAAAATAATTTATTCATATATAATATATAGATATATATTGGCAAAAAAATGCTTTTAAACATGTGAAAGTAGCGCCGTGATTGGTATACTGTAATTATACGTATATAATATATATGATTATATATATATATTGCAAAAAAAAATCTTAAACATGTGAAATGAGCGCCGTGAATTTGTATATGTATATGTATATAGTATAATATAATATTATATATATATATATTATAATATATAGTATACCTCATCAAGCGCGCCTATCAATGCACATTTCAAGCAACAAAGTGCACATAGCAGATAATCTTATGGCACCATCAGACACGACCGGGAAAAGGTAATACAAAACCCAGCTAACCGACACATGCGCACACACTCAACGCACACAAACGCACGCACGGCACCTACCACAACGCACCGCACGACTACGCACACGCACGCATCACACCGCCGGCCCGTCGTCAGCACAGTGATTACCACACACACACACACACACACCACACACCCACACACACCCCACACCACACACACAAATACACACACACCACACCCACACCCCACAGCACACACACAGCACAGCACACACACACACACGTCACACACACACACACACACACACAACCATACACAATGCAACATATATGTTTGTGTTTACGTGTGGTTAGTGTGTATATTGTGTGTGTGTGTGTGTGTGTGTGTGTGTGTGTGTGTGTGTTGGGGAGGGGGTATTGCGTACGTACAGGGATGTATTCGTGCACGTGTGCGTATCATGCGTGTGTGTGCGCGTGTGTGTCAACGTCCGCGCTCGCTTGGCATAAAACGACATAACGACAGAGAGAGAGAGAGAGAGACGGGGGGAGGGAGAGAAATGGATACAGAGAGCGAGGAGAGTCGGTGTGAGCGAGAAAGCCATGTTCTACCGCCATCGCTATTCATGGTATTTATAGACAGTTATGTGTTCATCCAGTCATCACAATGTTCCCCCACATCCTTGCAATGGCATGGCAATAACAACCGCACACCGCAACACATACACACGTTCGTTGGAAGAGTGCTCGGGAAATAAGAATGCCAGACTGTCAACGACAGCTATATTTCAAAAGTAAACTAGTAGTAACTAGTAGTAACTAGTAGTAACTAGTAGTAACTAGTAGTAGTAGTAGTAGTAGTAAATTAGTAGGTAACTAATTGTGAATTCATATCCGGATATTCTGTTGCGAAGATTCCGCTGCTTGTATCATTCAGCTCTGACATACGGTGAATATTTACGTCTGTATATATAGATGCGTAAGAACATCGGTGTTCGTTCACGTACCAATATATGTTTTTGTCCACCTCACTCTTTTGCTCCATCTTTCTCTCACTCTCTCTCTCCCTCTCTCTCTCTCTCTCTCTCTCTCTCTCTCTCTCTCTCTCCCTCTCTCTCTCTCTCTCTCTCTCTCTCTCT
>NW_014580813.1:13581-14371 GCF_000485595.1 Priapulus caudatus
ATATATATATATATATATATATATATATATATATATATATATCGCGCGCTCCGCCCCACCTCCCCTACCCCGCGCCGCCGCCCCTTCCCCTGCCCCCCCCCTCTTCACTCTGCACGCTGCGACGCCACGCTAACGATACATCTTTCTTCTTACACACCGGAGCTTCTTCTTCAAAGAGAGACCTTCTTTCTCCTCCTCACCCACTTCTGATGGCTTCTTCTTCAAAGAGAGACCTTTTTCTTCCTCCTCACCCACTTCTGAGGGCTCCTTTTTCAGAAAGAGACGCACGCGAACCAGCTTGTCAGCGTGTTTCCCGTGTAAAGAGAACACCTGCGCACGCGCACCGCAGCATTGTGACGTCACACCTGTCCAGACGACAACACTAGTGTGGCGTGGAGTGGACACGTGGTAATTTAGGGGGGGGGGTCTGAGGAAAATTAGGATATATGCGATAGGATTACGGTTGAAATCACATGTTTTGAACTCTGTGTTGTGTGAGATTGGGTGACGAAGTGGTGAGAAAGGTGTGGTGGGTGTTTGGTCGATAGAGGGAGCGACGAGTGCCGTAGGTGTAGACGTGCGTATTAGCGGTGAAAGCGGATCCGTGCGGATGTGACAAACACGGCCGCCAGCAAAAACACGACGCGCCTTCTCTCTCTAGCGCGCGCGGGAAGGCCAATTTGTTACCGGCATGTTTTCGAAAGAGAGAGAGATAGAGAGAGAGAGAGAAAGGGAGAGGAGAGAGAGTGAGCGAGAGAAAGAAGTGCGAGAGAGAGAGAGAGAGAGAGAG
>NW_014580813.1:17498-17948 GCF_000485595.1 Priapulus caudatus
CGTTCTCCACGAGTGCCCCATATATACCTGCGCTCTCCACGAGTGCCCCATATATACCTGCGCTCTCCACGAGTGCCCCATATATACCTGCGCTCTCCACGAGTGCCCCATATATACCTGCGCTCTCCTACGCTTTTCGTCATTGTGGTTCTGGTTGCCAATAGCAACAGCCAATCTGCTCACACATGCATACCGGAACCACGTCGCACGGGTTATTAGTAACTTCCGGCGCGAACAAAGCGGGCGGTATCACCGCGACGTCGGCAGGATGTGGCGCGCGTGTCGACCGATGAAATCTGACGCCGCCGACGTAACAGCCTCACGTGATGTTCACATTAAACCAGCCCCCGTCACACACACACACACACACACACACACACACACACACACACACACACACACACACACACACACACACACACACACACACACACACACACACACACACAC
>NW_014580813.1:22335-22577 GCF_000485595.1 Priapulus caudatus
ACACGCGCACACACACACACACACACACACACACACACACACACATACACGCGCGCACACACACGCACACATGCACACATGCACACACATACACGCGCGCACACACACAGATATATATATACAGGAGTGAATAATAGATAGTAATAGTGAAAATAGAAATACTAGTGAATAATCTATTATTCACTACTGATATATATATATAATATATATAAGAAAGAGAGGGAGAGCGAGAGAAAAAAGAG
>NW_014580814.1:0-10328 GCF_000485595.1 Priapulus caudatus
CGTGTAATGTATATAATATCATATATATATATATATATTATATATGTATACATATGTGCGTGCGTGCGTGTGCTATACGCATAATAATATATATATATATATATAATTATATGTTACATATGTATACATATGTGCCGTACGTGCGTGTGTATACGCATAGGTATATATATATATATATATATATATATATATATATATATGTATATATATGTATACATATGTGCGTGCGTGCGTGTGTATACGCAATATATATAATATATATATATATATATATATAATATAATATTATATATATATTATTCAATGTATATATATGTATACATAGTGCGTGCGGCGGGTGTGTATACGCCACGTATGTTTTTTTATGTTACGTTTATGTTATGTTATGTTACATTATGTTTTTTTATGCTGGTGGGTTATTGCTGCACGGGGAATATAGTGGCAAAGTATGTGTGAGCATGCCGTGCATGCGTGCGTGCGTGCGTGCGTGCGTGTGGCGTGTGTGCTAGCGTGTACTTTTGGAGTGAACAAACAGAGTTTAAGGTAAATGGTAGACTGTGTATCCTATACGCTGTCTGTATGAGAGAGACGTGTGTGAGATAGAGGAGAGAGAGAGAGAGATATATAGTATAGAAGAGAGAGAGAGAGAGAGAAAGAGAGAGAGAGAAGAGAAGAGAGAGAGAGAGAGAAAGAGAGAGAAGGAGAGATAGGCGAGAAGAGATATATATATATAGATATATATAGTATCAGGAGTAGATAATAGGGAGGAGTGTGACATGCAATAAACAAGGGAAATTCTTCATTTTACTAGCCTTATAATACCTAGCGATTTACTACGCGTAACTGCATCCAGACTTGAGGGCTCAAATCGGACAGTCAGTACAGTTCGCGCAATCATCGGTGCGATATCGTGTTCCTCGTAGACAGCCCGCAATCCGGAGATACAGCCTAGAAACGTAGCGACAACGATTCTCCATTCTTTGGCCATCATCCAGCCCATTGCGCGGCAGCTTCATAACTCTCCAAACAAAGGCAAGCTACCTAACGCGCTATTGCTCCCCTGAGCGAGGCATGTGCTCGCTGGGAGATTAGGCATCAAAACAACTGCGGCGAGATATACGCTTGACGGCGGTACGCAGCTACACACAGGCGCACCTTTGTACATAGCCTGGCCTGCCTTTCACGCAAGCGCACGGGCCAACCGCATGATTAGCTCGTCGAGTGTTGCGTCGATCTCCAATCTCCCCGCGAGCGCACACCCACATTCCAGCTATCCGAGAGAGCAAACACAGCCGCTGGAGCGGCAGTAGTTGCCTGGGGCTTTCTGTCTCCTCTGAATTTATAGGCGCGCAATGGGCTGGATTGGATGGCAAAAGAAATGGAGAATGCGTGTCGTACGTTTTAGGCTGTAATCTGCGAGGTTGCGAGGTGTCTACAAGGAACGATTTCGCACGATGATTGGCGAATGTATGTTCGCCGAGTTTGAGCTCAAGTTGGATGAGTTACGCGTAGTAAAGGTCGTAGGTTATTATAAGGCTATTAGTAACTTATGACGAATTTCCCCTTGTTTATTGATGTCACACTCCTCCCTATTAGTCTACTCCTGATATTATATATATAGAGAGAGAGAGATAGAAGAGAGATGATATATATATAGTATAGATATATATATTATATATATATATATATATATATAATATAGTACGAGCAGAGAGAGAGAAGAGATGAGGAGGAGAGACAGAGACGATGGGATAGAGAAGAGAGGGATAGGAGAGAGAGGGAGAGATAGAGAGAGATGAGAGAGAGATGAGAGAGAGAGAGAGAGAGAGAGAGAGAGAGCCACGAGAGAGAGAGAGGAGAGAGAAGAGAGAAGGAGAGACACGAGAGAGAGGAAGAGAGAGAGAGAAACACAGCGAGGGTGGCAAAACACCTAAACATATACGTAGAGCGTATATATATTAGTGTATATATATATAGCCTGTGTGTGTGGTGTATATATATATCCGTAATATAGTATAAAGTTGTTCAGCGTCCGGAATTTTGTGTTCGCGCATCATAGACGAACTCCGCAGCCTAGCAGGAAAACTAAATATATTTTCAGATTAGCCGAGCGGTCTGGGGAGGTGGTTACTGGCTGAAATTTCAAAAAAGTTAATAAAAAATTCTATCATACAATAGATGGCGTACAGATTAACATTATACCATCGACGGTACGTGGTGAAATCACCCTGGGTGTATAACCAAATCAAAAAAAAAAAAAAACGGCCCCAGCTCTAGCCGCAATGGATAAAGCCATCGGACTCGGCTAAAGCCATTTATTCTGGGTTCCGAATCCCACCTCGGGAAAACTGCTTTTGTTTCTTTACTTTTGGAACTGGTTTAGTTAATGTTACTTCTGGAGTATCTCACCGTGGTAATTTGCAAATTTAAATTTTTTTTTACTATCAGTTTAAGACGTTTTACTCAAAAATTCACGCAATACCCAACCTATGTTACGGACTGATAATGATTAGCGCAAACTGAAGAGGGAACAGCTTCACGGAAGCCTATGAGATTTTTTTATTTAATGAACTTATCTTCTGATTTCTTATTATTTGTTTTACTGTTGGAGGATGGTGGGATGCGGCACTCCGATGAGGCATGGGATGGGATGGGATGGCTTATGGCCATGGCATGGGATGGCATGGGGATGCGGTGCGATGGGAATGCGGACATGGCATGGCATGGAAATGGCGATGGATGAATAGAATGCATGGCTAGATACGATAGTCTCCGATTTTCTTTGGGTATTTTCCTTTCAACCAACGGGTCACACAACTGAGTAAGTCGGCCACTGAATGTTGTGTGATTTCCCGGGCAACGGCCCGGTAATCCGCTAGTATAGTATACTATATAGATATATATATTTGTAGCTGTAAGGGGGAGAAGGCTGTTCGTGCTATCTGTCGAGACGTTGGACTGCGCTGTTTCAGCTTCAACCAGTAATCGAGAGAGCAAGGGAGGGGGAAAGAGAGGAGAAAGGGGGAGGGGGAGAGGGAGAGGGGGCAGGGGGAAGAGGGAGGGGGGTTGAGAAGCTGTTGCTGGCGAATTCTGAAGCTTATTTGAGCTATTTTGGAGCTTTAGGCAGTAATTGAAGAAGAGAGGGGGGGAGATGGCGAGAGGTAGGAGAGAGAGACGAGGTGGAGAGGGGACACCCGCAGGGAGGGGAGGAGAAGGAGAGGAGAGGAGAGAGAGGAGAGCGAAGAGGAAGAGGAGAGGAGAGGAGAGGAAGGAGAGGAGAGGAGGAGGAGAGGAGAGGAGAGGAGGAGGAGAGGCGCGAGAGAGGAGGCGAAGAGGAAGGAAGAGGAGAAGGAGAGGAGCCCGAGGGAGAGGAGAGGAGAGCGCAGAGGAGAGGAGGAGGAGAAGGAGAGGAGAGGAGAGAGAGAAGCAAGAGGAGGGAAGGGGAGAGGGGCAGAGGAGAGGAAGAGAGAAGACAAGAGGAGGGACGGGAGAGGGGGAGAGGGGGCGAGAGGCTGCTGCTGCATGTGGGCAGTAAGAGCTGTCTGAGCTTCTACCAGTTCAAGAGAGAGAGAGAGGGAGGGAGAGGAAGAGGGAGGGGAGGCAGAGAGGAGGAGAAGAGAGAGAAGCAAGAGGAGGGGAAGGGGAGAGGGGAGACGCGGGGAGAGGCTGCTGCTGGCATGTGCAGTAAGAGCTGTCTGAGCTTTACCAGTAAGAGAGAGAAGAGAGGAGGGGAGAGGAGAGGAGGGGAGGAGAGGGGAGGAGAGGAGAGAGAAGCAAGAGGAGGGAAGGAGAGGGGAGAGGGGGAGAGGCTGCTGCTGGCAATGTGGGCAGTAGGGCTGTCTGAGCTTTACCCCAGTAAGAGAGAGCAAGAGGGGAGGAGGGGAGAGGAGAGAGGGAGCAGAAGCGGATGAGAGGAAGAGAGAAGGACAACGAGGAGGGGAAGGGGAGAGGGGAGGAGGGGAGAGGCTGCTGCTGGCATGTGGCAGTAAGAGCTGTCTGAGCTTTACCAGTAAGAGAGAGAAGAGAGCGCCGCGGGAAGGAGAGGGGAAGAAGCAAGGCAAGAGGAGGGGAAGGAGAGGGGGCGAGAGGGGGAGAGGCTGTCTGCTGGCAGTGGCAGTAAGAGCTGTTCTGGAGCTTTAGCCAGTAAGAGAGGAGAACGAGAGGAAAGGGGAGCATGGGAGAGGAGCGGGAGAAGGAGAGAGAAAGCAAGAGGAGGACGGAGAGGGGGAGAGGGGGAGAGGCCTTGCTGCTGGCATGTGGCAGTAGAGGAGAGGCTTTTAGCAGTAATTGCCAGACAGAATTCGGAGCATTAAATCAAACATCATCACGACGTGCCAGTCCTCCCGCAGCGAGGGAGGGTAAGAGAGACCAGAGGTGAGAGAGAAGGGAGAGAGGAGAGAAAGGAGAGAGAGAGAAGGGGAGAGAGGGAGAAAGAGAGAGGGAGAAGGGGAGAGAGGGAGAAGGCGGGAGAGAGGAGAAGGAGAGAGAATGAGGAAAAGGTGGAAAAGAAGGAGAGAAAGGGAGAGAAAGGAGTAGGGGGAGAAACGGGGAGTAAGAGAGAAGGGGACGGAAGGAGAGGGTGAAGGAAAGGGAGAAGAGAGAGAGAGAGAGAGAGAGAGAGAGAAAGGAAAGAAGAGGAGAGGGGAATCTCTTTCTTCTAATCCCATTCACCTCTATTTCCCCACTTCTCTTGCACCACCGCTGCTCTCTCTCATCTCTCTCTCTTTCTGCTCTAATCTCTCCGCTTGCACCCCCGGGTGGCGCCGTCCACTCCGAGCGGCGGCGCTGCCGGCTCCGCCGCCGCTGCGCGGGGGCCGGTGCTCCCCGTGCCGGGTCGGTCTACCCGCGTCCGCCCCGGGGGCATCCGCGAGTGCCTCGCGGGTGTATCCAAGTCTCCTCCGGTCGTCCGCTCACGGACGGCCCGGGTTTCTCTCTCTCTCACGGGTCTCGCCTCGTCTCGTCTCTCGGCGTCTCGGTGCTCATCTCTCTATCCGTCTCGCTCGTCTCTCTCTCTCACGTCGCCGACCCAGCGCACCATGCGAGTCTCCTCTTCCTCTCTCTCCTCTCTCTTTCTCATCTCTTTCTCTGTCTCTTTTTCTCTCTCTCTTTCTGCAGTCTGCTGCTCTCTCTCCTCTCTCTCTCTCATTCTCTCTAATCTCATCTCTCTCTCTTCTCTCTTCGTCTCCTCTCTCTCTCCTCTGTCGCAGCTTCCTCCTCTTCCCCGCTCCCTCCCCTGTCTAATAGTTCGGTCTGCCCTCCTTGCCTGCCGAGAAGGGAGAGAAGTCAGGTGTGTATGTGTGTGTTTGTGAAAAGAGAGTGTAAAGCTGACTCTCTAAAACACTGCCTGACAGCGATAGAAGCGGAAGGGGGTTAAATGAGAGAGTGCATCACTCTCTCCCTGTCCGCTCCTCACTCTCTCTCTCTCCTCTCTCTCTCTCGTCTCTCTCTCTCCTCATCTCTCATGCGCTCTGCTCTCGTCTCTCTCTCTCGCTCGTCATCTCGTCTCCTCTCTCTCTCTCTCTCACTCGCTTCTCTCTATCTATCTATCTCTGCTCTCTCTCGTCTCCTCTCTCTCATCGCAGTCTCTTCCACCCCCTCTCCCTCTGTTCTAATCAGTTCGGTCTGAATGCCCTCGTCTGCCTCCGGGAAAGATGAGGAAGTGCAGTGTGTACTGTGTGTGTTTGTGAAAGAGAGTGACAGCTGACGTCTCTAAACACGCCTGACAGCAGATAGAAGCGATAGGAACGGGTTCAATGAGCGAGTGGCACTCAACTGCTCCTCCCTGTCGTTTCTCAACTCTCTCCTGTCTCTCTCTCTCTCATCTCGTCTCTCCTCTCTCTTCGTCTCTCTCTTTTTTTCTCCGCCGCTATCCTTTCTTTTCTATCGTTGCTCTAGAAGTCGTCTCTTATCACGCGTCACTTTCTCTACGATCTCTTCTCTTGTCTCCCCACGACCTCCCGGTCTCTTCTTTCTCCAGTCCGACGGAGTGGCAGAAGGATGAAGCCGAGAGAGTACAGAGCGAGAAGAGATAGAAAGAGAGAGAGAGAGAGAGAAAACGGGATGGGGGCGCAGGGTGAGGCAGGAGAGAGCTAGAAAAGACACACACACACCACCACAGCACACATTCCACGTGCCGGCCACAACACGCAACACCAACCAGCAGCACACGCACACACACAGAACGGGTAGGGCAGCGAGAAGAGAGAGAGGGGGGAGAGAGAGCAGAGAGAGAGAGAGAGAGAGAGAGAGAGAGATAGAGAGATGCGCCCCTCGAGATCAGCGGTTCGAGGAGAAGGAGTGGGGGTAGCGGAGAGACTGGGGGAGGGAGAAGGGAGAGGTGGACTATTTGCAGACATTTATAGGCCCGTTCGTCGTACATTACTAGAGTAAGCCAGCAGAGTGGTGGCTTGTCACGCGCTGAAGATATGTGGCTGCAGCACTACATGCTAGCTAATGTACTAGCACTGGTCTAATGCACTGTATCAAACATTGCCTCGACCCGCGCTCCGTCATGTAAGCACACACAATCTCTCAATCTATCCTACTCATCCTCCTCCTCCTCATACCTTTCTCCGTCGCTCGCTCCTCGCTCCTCACTCCTCCTCCTCCTCCTTCTCAATTATCTTCATACATCAACTAAGATATGTACAGTAAGCAGCCACCAGAGGGCGCCCGCCTCGTCGCTCCTTACCTGGCATTGGTCGAGCCACACCTTGGCGTGCTGCTCGTCGCTAAGGACTCCCGACGCCGCCGTCTCATTGGCTACCGTGTCGACTGCTGACTCCGCCTCCGAGAGCCAGACGAAGAATTTCGCAAGGGCGGCGTCGAACTGTTGCAGCGTGCTGAGCGCGTGCTGCAGCGCCCTCTTTCTCTTCGCGACGCTGAAAGACAAGAGAGCGTCCGGCGGTGAGATGGATGAGATCGGAAAATGTTTCTGCGGGGTCGTTTTATCGTGGCGAAAAAAAACAAGAGAGCATCTGATTACATTTGATACGCTATTTTAAATATGGTGGCGGTCGTTCTCTCGGGGAATGCGAAAAACAAGAGAGCTTTCGGTAAGACGATTTGAAATATTGCAGTCTCAATTCTCCCTTCATGCTAGAAAGAAAAGAGCATCCAATCAGTATTTTTTTTAGCAATACAGCACTTTCTTTCGCGTAGCGACACTGCAAACAAAAGAGCATTCGGTCAGAGATTTTTTTGGTCAGAGAGCATTCATTTCGCTTTGCAGCTTGCAGCGCCCTCTACCTACGAAAATCTGAAACTGTAGTCGTTCTTCGCAACTGTCGTAAGCACTATATCTTCGTTAATTAAATTCCGTTTAAGTTTACTTTGGTAATTTAAGCATTCTATTGTTGGATTCGGGTTGCCATGGTTACGCTCAATGCTCGCTGACAGGTGGCGATAAATGTCTCTGAATGTCCGATCTCCTCGGTGAATGATGTCGTTACGCTTACGAACCCCCAACAATCCCTGTCGGTTCTCGTTACGTTTCGCAATCACGCTCAACCCTGACAGCTCTAGGCATTGCCTAAATACCCAACAATCCCTGTCAATTCTCGTTAGGGTTAAAACTTACATCTAATCATGACAGTTGTTGTCATTGCCTGAAATCCCAACAATCCCTGTCCGTTCTCGTTACGGTTTGTAATAATTGTGAAACCCTAACTCTGACAGCTCTCGACATTGCCTGAATTCCCAACAATCCCTGTCGAGTCTCATTAGGGTTAAAACTTACACTTAACCCATACAGTTGTTGTCATTGCCTGAATTCCAAACAACCCCCGTCGGTTCTCATTACGGTTCACATTTACGCCTAACCCTGACAGCTCTTGACATTGCCTGAATTCCCAGCAATTCCTGTCAAATCTCATTAAATTTAGCGCTCGCTCGCTGAACCCTGACAGTTCTCGTTAGCGTCCGAGTTCCCGACAACACCCGTCGGCTCTCGTTACGACCCTACATCGCTACGGCGGCTTCACGTTTGGCACGGTAGACGTTACAGACGTTACGTCTTCAATTTCAATCTATTTCAACTTCATTTCATTTTTTATTCATTCATTCACTTTTGAATTCAATTCATATCAATTTCGTCTGCTAATTCGTTACACAGTACTTGTTCGAAGACATTAAAATCTCGCGATAAAATCTACTGAGCGAAGCCGCCATGGCGGGGCGCCGCGTCTGGATAAAGCCGAGCGCTCGTGTGTGTCGTTCAAAGCTGCGTTCGTGCTGCGAGCGTTCGCGACTGTTGAACACACCTCGCGGGCCCTTGTCAAGAACAAATTAGTTCTTAAGCATAGTGCTTAAATCTAAGCATTTTCTTGTAGACTGTCGACAGCAACTTTGTTTCGTATTGTTATGAGATATCTGCTACGATTTTTCATCTCGTAAGCTTCGCAGCGTTTTCTGTCGACGTTTTAATTGATAAAAAGTTAATGTTAAGACTAATGTTAAGACTAATTTTGTTTCTGACAACTGGGCCCCTGGTGTACAGTTACAGACGTTACAGGGAATTATACATACAGGTTGGGACATCTCTACGTTATCTCATGAAGTTGGGACAGAGGAGTCAAGCAGGGGTCAGAGAGGGGTCAAGCAGGGGTCAGATACGGAAACACAGGGGTCAATCAGGGTGTCAGACAAGGGTCAAGCAGAGTCGAGCAGGGAAGGTCAAGCAGCAGTCAGAGACAGGGTCAGGTAGGGGTCACAGGGGGTCAAGCAGAAGTCAGACAGGGGTCGGGAGGAACAGGTCCACTGTCCGAACAATCCCGAACAATCCCGTCGAGTCTCGAACTTCGCCGCGTTTTCTCTCACCTAGCCATCGTCGTCGCAATCTCGCTGCTCCGCTCAATTTTGCGAACAATCGCAATACTCGATTTGCGAAGCGGTCTCGTGCGTGACTGCACTGCAGCGTCGATAGCTAATTGCACGGCAGTCTAGACACTTAATTGCACTGCAGCGTCGACGCTTAATTGCGCAACGGTATTCACACGTAAATTGCAGGGTTGCATTGCAGGCGGCGTAACGCTGGAACACGACGTAACATTGCTGGTCCGTCGCCGTGCGCGCGCGAGATCGGGGATCCGATTAGCATAGATGGCGCCACCGTCGCCGGCGTGCGGAGACCGACTGTCTCGACGAATGCAACTTAATCTCGAAACGAAAAATTTCTCGGAATGCAAATCGTCGAATTGCAACTCGTGCGGCGCGGTGCGGCATGGATGGACAATCAATTCTCTGGTGGTTTGCGCAATCAACACTCCACGTAACTGTCTCTACATGGTGCGTGCGCCACTTGCACGTCTATATAATATTATATATATATATATATATATGTGACGCTTTGCATTGCTATCGGCAGTTACACACTCTGTGCGCAACATCAAAAAGTTTTTCCACGCTTTGTGAAATGACAAATAGTTAATGCTTTTCCACGCTTTGCGAAACACGCTTTCTGCAATATCGGGAGTTAATGCAATAGCAACAGCTTGTGCAACATCCATGCTTAGTACAACAGTCTTGCAGCAAGTTTGTACATATCATCAACAGCTTATGCAATTCACGCCCTGTGCAATGTGTTCAACATCCAAGCTTTCTGCAACATCAACATCTAATGCAATCCACGCTCTCTGCAATCTGTGCAATATCCAAGCTCGCTGCAACAACATCATCAGCAACTAATGCAATCCACGCTCCTGTGCAACATCCAAGCTTTCTGCAACACCATCAACAGCTAATGCAATCCACGCTCTCAGCAATCTGTGCAATATCCAAGCTCTCTGCAACATCATCAGCAACTAATGCAATCCACGCTCCTGCGCAATCTCCACGTTTTCTGTAACATCACCAACAACAACCAGGAGACCTCTCTCTCTCTCTCTTGCCTCCGCATGAGAGATCGCGCGCGTTCGAATGACAGAGCGACGAAAGACGACAGAACGCCTGCGACCACACACCGACGTCCGACGAGCTCCGGCCGATGACCGGCGCGTCTGCGATGCCCGCCCACCCGCACGCACGCACGCACGCACGCACGCACGCACACACACACGCACGCGTACGCTCGTTCGCTCGCATCGCCCGGCGAGACGCAGACAAGATGCTCGTGTATGCGCGCGCGTGCGGTCGCTGCGGAGACGGATGCGGGCCAACCCTCGCAGCATCCTCCCTCTCCCCCCCCTGCAGCATCCTCCCTCCCCCTGCCGCCGTCGCAGCATCCCAGGATGAGGAAGAGCATGCAGAGGCTGAGGCTGCGGTTACACGCGGTGCGTTCGCCGATCAATAGATGGAAGGCTGCATGAGGCATTGTCAGCACGTGTATATAT
>NW_014580814.1:13844-14368 GCF_000485595.1 Priapulus caudatus
TGCATACATGCACATGTACATGTAAATATATTCACACACGTGTATACATGTACATGTACATGTAAATATATTCATACACGTGTATACATACATGTACATGTAAGTGAAATATATCCATACACGTGTATACATGTACATGTACATGTAAATATACCCATACACGTGTATACATGTACATGTACATGTAAATATATTCATACACGTGTATATGTGTACATGTACATGTAAATATATCCATACACATGTATACATGTACATTTAAATATATTCATACATGTGTATACATGTACATGTACATGTAAATATACCCATACACGTGTATACATGTACATGTACATGTGAATATATCCATACACGTGTATACATGTACATGTACATGTAAATATATTCATACACATGTATACATGTACATGTACATAGTGAATATATTCATACACGTGTATACATGTACATGTACATGTAAATATATTCATACACGTGTATACATGTACATGTACATGTAAATATATTCATACACGTGTATA
>NW_014580815.1:0-14368 GCF_000485595.1 Priapulus caudatus
TTAAATTTCCATGGCAACATTATACCGATTTCATTTGTTCATACAACTATATTCAGAATACGTCCTTGATGAAAATCTGTTTTTACTAGGTGATATCACGACCCACACGTGTTGAATGGTGTGTGTGAAATGCCTGCTAGCTAGTTATGCAAAACTTACTGTGGAGCCAGCCACTACAGTACAAGCTAATTACTGTATTGGTGATATTTGTAAACCCACGATGTGACCCACCCACATGCACCAGCCTCTCATTCATGCATTAACTCTACAAATACATGAGTCTGATAGGGGAGTGTTGTCCACATTTATCCATTTATAAGACATTACAACTAGGCTGACAGGCATATCCATATTTAGTCAAAATGCACGAGATCTGACATTTAGGTGCCATAGCTCGAGCACTCTATAGCTTGTATTTACAGCTGCAGCGATTACATGTAAATTACAGCATGCTATACATGCAAAAACTATACACCCGTTGGCGCTTAGCCTAAGGTCAAAGGTCGGGAGGAGTTTCCGTCCCAGAAAGCGCGAGTAAAATGCGCGAACAATGGCGTTAACGTGTAGTGTGAAGGGCTGCTCAAACGGATCGTATTGGCTTAAGAAAGACTTTTAGAGCATGCATTGACCATAATTTAAATGTATCAAGTGTCATGTCACTCAGGTCATCCATTATCGGTGCTCTATTCCCTGCCACGTGCACTGTTCTTCGACACAAAGGTGAGCGACCTGCGTATGCAAGGCAGATAACGCATCGAGATAAACAATATTGCGGAGTTTACTCGCACATCCGGGCTCTCGCGGAGATGCGTAACTAATGGCGCAGAAC
Organism: Priapulus caudatus; assembly: GCF_000485595.1. Classification (NCBI taxonomy): domain Eukaryota; kingdom Metazoa; phylum Priapulida; class Priapulimorpha; order Priapulimorphida; family Priapulidae; genus Priapulus; species Priapulus caudatus. The sequence goes on from NW_014580815.1 coordinate 830, forward strand.
ATAGGCGCAGAACTGTCAATGGGTGTATTGATCCAGGTCACATATTATGCGAGGTAATAAATTAGGTCTGGCAAATATATCGACAGATGACCATTATTAAGAAATGGGCGTGCAAGCCCTGTCAATCACCGGAAGGCAAGGTTCTGGCACAAACTGAGTGTCTAATGCTGCGTTTACACTATCGATTTTTGTCAGCAAATCGTAGCGATTTCAAGTGCATTCCAACTTGCCCCCGACTCGACCCAAATGCATTCCAACTAATCGGTTGAAATTCGATTGTGTTGGAGTCAGAGTCAAGTCGCCGAGTTGGAGAAATAGAACGTGTTCTATTTTGCACAACTCGAACGATTTGCTGACAAAAATCGATAGTGTAAACGCAGCATAAGAGCACCTAAATGNTCTACCTGTGAGGCTGTGTCATACACGTCAGCGGCCAAAATAAATAAAGATTTCGAAACTCACTGTTGTTGCCAAACGTGAATGCATGATTATAGAAATTTGTAGCACACTCATTATATGCATAGCCTACTATTACTATTAACTTAATTATTCTGACAAAATCAACAGCGTTAAACAAGATGAATCGCCGGACGAACCTGTGACATCTGAGGTCTGTTGCTAATCTCTTTCACGTCAATAGAATTTGGCAGTAGTTTATTTGCCAACTGACAAAGCAGTACACCATCACGAAGGATCTGCGCCAGGTCAAATACTTGTGAAGTTGGCCACATAACTTTGTGGTCGGCTGGTAGGATTTCACAACTAACCAGCCACTTCGCAGTTTGTCTCCACAGGTCTTCCGCCATTTTTACTATTGGCAGTATTGCTTCTTGCTAAACACACAGGCTAAACATCGTCATCGACCGTGCAGAGTCAAACTCCTATTCCTTTCAAACATAAAATAATGTTAACCAATATAAAAACACATTTTCTGAACAATATCACTATTACTGTAAAAACAAGGCTTTTTATAACATTTTACTGAGGAATTAGATGAAAACTGCATTATTTACTATAATTAACTGTAAAGGAAATCGCCTGCTCACTTTCATACGATTCACCGACAGAACCTTTTAAAGGGACAGTAGCCTCTAGGATTTTACTGCATACATCTGTACAGTACTAGTACTTTACTGTATACAAATCGTCTATACCACACGTATTTGTTACCAGATACCTAATTTAATTGTTATAATTAATTACACATCAACGCTACGAAATTTGAACGGCGCGCATGACACCGCGACCGTGCTGCGACCCCGAAAAAGTTGCGTATTTGACAATTTATTTTTGCACGTTACAGACCGAGGGCTAATCACAAAAGTGCAATTATATTTATACCTAAATGCTATTTAAGCGAACGGATATTCATTTGTAGCGGCAAATTTATCCATATTATAATAAAACTATATGTCGTTTATAAAATATTAGCATCCTTTTGCTTTTAAATGAATAAATAAGAAACACCCTCGGCTGTATAGCCCTTGGCGAAATTGGTTTTGCGCAACTTATCAGATCGTGCGCATTGAGTGGCGCCACCGTCGTTGTAATGAAACTGTAGTCGTTATATAGTTTTAACAAATTTTTTTTTAAATATTTCTAATGGTGATTGAACCATGAAACTTTTTATGTAGCGTAATTATAACCTAAATTAGCTGAAATAACCATAGAACTAGAGTAAACTCTCCCTCTAAGTTTTATACAAAACCTATAATATCAGTCAACACAATCATATTCATTGTAATGCCTTAATTTTATTCTAGACACCAACAGTAAACGCAAACGATTGTCACAGAATACAAATTACATTACAATATACGAACAAAATATAATCTAGAAATACAATTACTGCTAGTACAAGAACGGTAGGTGTCAGCACTATCTAAAAGTTCTAACACCTAACCGCAGCCGGCTGAAAGGTGCGATAGGATATGTTTACTAGGCACTTCTAATTTTAAACATATATTTTACGATATATTAAAGAATGAATGCAAAACCCTAAAAGTGCCCTAACCCTAACCCTAACCCTAACCCTAACCCTACCCTAACCTATAACCTAACCCTAACCCTAACCCTAACCCTGACCCTGACCCTAATTAAATTTAAAATATATGTTAAAATTAGAAGTGCCTAGTAAACATATCCTATCGCACCTTTCAGCCGGCTGCCACCTAACCAATGTAAGATCAGAGCACATAAATCATGTGTCATATGTCATATGTGTCATAAATCATAAATCATGTGATTTATGTGCTCTGGTATGATTGGGTTGAGTATAAATACCAATTTTATAGAAAATCTATAATATCACTTAACACAATCATATTCATTGTACTGCTATCGTACAAGAACGGTTAGGTGTCAGGACTATCTAATAGTTCTGAACCTAACAATGTATGATTGGGTTGAGTATAATACCAACAACAAACACAGGGTGGATATAAAGTCGGCAGTGGCTACGGGTACGGCCCGGCCCCCCCACTCGAGGTCGGAGGGACGCATGCGGCGTTCCCAAAATCTCGGGTAAAGGGTATTTTTCGCGCAACAAAATCGCGCCCAAAAATTTTAAAAAAAAGGGGGTGTATTTACTTTTTCACCCGGAGACTTTTCTTAAAAAAGGGGGTGTTTTTCCTCTCTCCTCTTTCATCTTGAATATCATAGAAAACTTTATCAAATCCCGGGGATCAATTCCTGAAATTCCTGCTAGTTTGAAAGCTCATTCATTATTTAATTTTGAAAATGTAAAAATATTGCCCTAGTTCCCCTCGATCACTGAACTCTACACTTACATAGTGTAGACTGGTTCGACAGTTCCCACGCTACAACTAACGTCACTACGGTTGGAATGAGAGCTCACCTGAGATAGGGGGTACATTGAGCAGTGTTCCGGATTTAGGGGCGTCCAGGCAGGAAAAACCCGCAAAAGCCCGCGAAATGGGGTCAGAAATTTTAGCAGTCCTGAGATAGGGGGTGCTTTCAAAGGGAGGAACGAGCATATGCGTACCCTAAATAACACTGAGTGAGGGGCCGGGGGGTACGGTAGCCGTATCTTAATGTCTTGAGGCTACGGTGTACGGGAGTCCATTGGCTTTCATACTTAACGAGACACAAGATGGGCGGCGGTGGCTGCCAGATTTCGAAAATAACGCCTTGGGAAATAAATTCACGATTTGAGAGTTTAGATGAGCTAGAACCCTAACCCTAACCCTAACCTAACCCTAACCATTAACCCTAAACCTAACCCTAACCCTAATCCTAACCCTAACCCTAACCCTAACGACAAAAAAGGCTTCAACGACCGACGGCACCGTACCCATAGCCACTGCGTATAAAGTCGCGCTTCACACGGTCATGGTTTGGCTCGAGCAAATGGTGCTAGATTTGGCTCTGCGGCAATTGGCTTGGGCGGTTGAGTCGGTCGCGGTTCACAGCGTACACACGTGATACTGTCTGTCCAAATTCAAATTCAAATTCAAATAAATTTTATATTGCACAAATATCTCACAGATACTTTGGCAGTATGTCGCGAGATGGCGTGTTACGATTTTAGAGTGTTTACTTTACGTTCTAGTTTAATTATCAATCTTGTAAACGGTGCATCCTTATCAAATTTTGAAATTTTTTACTGTTTTGGACTTTATTTCGTCGAAGTACACGTTTCGACACTCGCGGCATCTACGCTTCAACCGATTCTACCGCTCTACCCCTCGCGAAAGCTGGTGCTAAAATTTGGCTCGGGCCTGGTCCGACGTTTTCAATGGGACCAAATCTGGCACGGGCTAATTAGGCTCGGGCCAAAACGTCCGTGTGAACGCCTCGGCTGCGAGCCAAATCTGGCACGGGCCTAATTAGGCTCTGGGCCAAAAACGTCCGTGTGAACGCGCCTTAAGTTTCCACAGGGTGGACTTATGTTTCCATTAAGCCGGCTGATCGCGTGACGTCAGTGTATCCGTCAGTGTGACGGCAGTGGCTATCAGTATCCACCACCCATAGACCAATCACGTACATGCATCTATGTATGCATATATAGCACATCCATAACAAATTTTCAAAAGACGCTGAGTAGCCTCGATCTTACGCCGACGGCCGTTACTTCTGTAGGTCGTTGGTTCGAATCCCATGTTAACGTCAGAAGTCCATAGTTTCAATACAAGGGACCCAGGTGAGATGTCTATTTTTAAACTGAGGGTGGGAAGCAGTGGGAAAAACTCTTAGGACAAATTCTGTTTATTCTAGTTTTAAGTATAGTGTTAAGAAATGTGGTTGATGGAAAAGGTAGAATCATTTAGAGGCAGAGGAGTATTGTTTTTCATTAAAAGAATTCGGTTGAAATTAGGCATAAGAAAAGTTTGTATGTCTCTTGTGAAAATGTACCCATTGTATGACCGATTAAAACTACAAAATCTGTATTAGGGTATTTCAATAGTTTGTTCTGATAGTAGTATAATTGTTAGATTCAATAAGGCATAGCAAAACAAGGGACCACAATGTAAATAAGTGTGCTAGTCATGCTTTTTGTGTATATATCCTTGGCTATTATCACAATTTTATGATTCAAATTTTTATTGTAAAAGTATGCAATGTTATTTGATATGAATGGAATTAATGCCTAAATAAATAAATATAAAAAAATAAAAAATCTGTATTTTTTATTTTTCTATTTTCTATCTTTATTCATTTAATCTATTCTTCCCAATTAACGCAACAATCTTATACCATGATTTATTTAAATTTTACATTCCTTTTTTAAAATAATTAAATTTATTAGTGTTAATTAAATTGAATTAGCAGGTTAGGGTTAGGTTTTTGCATCATTCTTTTAATTATATACTGAGAAAGTCTGATGCATGCGGCAAACCATCGCAGCAGCTGTATGCGATATACACGCATTTCCAAACCTTCGGAATAGCCGAGTCGTGCGTGACGTACACTGACGTCACGCGAATCAGTCTGTCCTAATGAAACATATGCCTCACCAAACGCAGCAGCAGGAGCGCGAATTACGCGAGCCCGAGAAGGCAATCGTGAAAAATATTTTTATCTCATTAAACCGAGCATAATTATCTCATTATAACGAATAACAATAACGACATATTAATCTCATTAAAACGACATATTATTCTCTTAAAACGACTATTATCTCATTAAAACGACATCATTATATGTAAGAATATATATTATCATTAAAACGACATAATATCTTGTTAAACTGAGAGATAATTATTTCATTAAAACGACATCTCATAAAACGACATAATTATGCTCATTAAAAGACATATTATAACCGCCCCCCCCCCCCCCCCCCTCTTGCATATTATCTCATTAAAACACATAATATCTCAACCAGCTGTGATTGCTGTGGGTGAGTAGGTGATGGTAGATCGATAAAGAAGGTCGTGGAGAAGAGAGGCAGGAGGTAGGAGGAGGAGGAGGAAGGAGGGCGAGGCGAAGGCGAAAGAGGCGGGAGGCGAAGGGGAAAGAGGGGAGGATAAGGTGACTGGAGATCGAATGAAGAAGGCCATGGAGGACGAGTAGGGGGCAGCAGGAGGCAGCGAGGAGAAGTGCAGAAAGGTGATGGCAGGCTCGAATAAAGAAGTCACATGGGGAGTTGGGGCAGGAGGAGGAGGAGGAAGAGGAGGAGCGAGCTGGACGTGTGTGGGTTAAGGGGGAGGGCAGGAGGAGGAGGGGAGGCGGACCGGCGAGAGAGGAGGGGAGAACAGTCGTGGTTGGACATAGGAGGGAGGTAGGAGAAGAGGAGGCACGGGGGGGAGAATGGTGATGGGAAGATCGAATGAAGAAGGTCATGGAGGAGGAGTAAGGGGTGCATGAGGAATTGAGGAGGAGGGAGAAGTGTTGGAGTAGGGGTAGAGTAGGAGAGGAGAGGAGGGGGGGAGAAGGAGGAGTGAGGAGCAGCAGAGGGGGAGAAGGTGATGGAGATCGAATGAAGAGGTCGTGAGGAGGATAGGGGGCAGGAGGAGGAGGAGGAGGAGGAGGAGGTGTTGGAGTAGGGGTAGGAAGAGCCGAGGAGGAGGGGAGAAGGTGTTGACTAGGGGGGGAGGAGCGAGGGGAGAAGGTGTTGCCGTAGAGAGGATGAGAGGAGTTGAGGAGAGGACAGAGGAGCGAGCAGGGGGAGGAGGAGAGGAAAGAGGCGGGCAAGAAGGTTTTATTGGAGTACGGGGAGAAAGGAGTGAGGAGGGGAGGCAGAAGGTGATGCGAGATCGAAGAGAAAAGTCATGCGAGGAGGAGTAGGGTGGCAGGAGGAGGAAGAGAGGAGGAATGAGGGGGATAAGGTGTTGGAGTAGTGGGAGGAGAGAGGAGGGAGGAGAAGGTAATGGAGATCGAATGAAGAAGGGTCGTAGAGGAGGAGTAGGGCAAGGAGGAGGAGGCGGGGGAGGAGATGGAAAGAGAGAGGCAGGATAGGAGGTTGGGAGGAGTTGACTGTAGGTGGGAGTGAGCGGGTAGCCGAAGTTGGTAAAGGGGGGGAGAGTTGGAAGGGGGGAGGAAAGCGGTTCATGGACTAGTGAGAGAAGCGAGGAGGAGGAGGAGGAGGAGAAGAGGAAGGAAGGTATGGAGCGTAGGAGTAGGGGGCAGGTAGGCGAGGAGGAGAACAAGAGGAGGAGGAGCAGAGGAGGAGACGCTTGTTGGCAAACGAGGAGAAGTGGTGGGTAGGAAGGAGGCGAGGTTGAGGAATCTAGGGGGGAGGTAGATGAGGGGAGAAGTGTTGGAGTAAGGCGAGGAGGAGGGAGGAGGAGCAGGAGTGGAAGTAGGAGAAGTAATGGAGATCGAATAAAGAAGGTCGTGTCGATGATAGTGGAAAAATGTGACGGTTTAAAAAATATTACTGCCACCAACCGATCTAGGCCATTGCACAATGTGCTAATAAGTTCTAAATAAGTTAATAGTGCAATATGTGCTAATCAAATATAAAGTGCTAAGTGCTAATAAATGCTAATAAGTGGCTAATAAATGCTATAAACATCGATCGAGCTGCTGCTGACTGCAACGTGCTATTGTTTATTCTATTGTTCTATCTACGCCCTGAACTTGCTGTAGCACTGTAGCTAAAGCAGTGCATTGATTCAATGGTAACTTACCTAAGGTCAGGACAGCAAAGGCTTGGATTGACAAGACAGCAAATTTTAACAGTGTTAATGGTATAGCATCACAAATCAGGAATAACAGAGAATTAAACACATTAATGGAGTTATCTACTTTGATATATGTAAATAATTCAAGCCTATATCCCTCCTCTACTCCTCCTCCTCCTCCTCTTGTATCCTACCTGCCTACCCGTTTTCCCTTCTCCCTTCCTCTCCTTCAAACTTTTCATAACCTTTCCTTCATCTAATCACTTGTCTCCCCTTTCGCTCCGCCGGTCCTCTTATCTTGCTCCCCCCTCTCCTCTTCCCCTGCCCCCTACTCTCCTCTGCTACTATTCACCCTCTCCTCCTCCTCCTCCCTCCTCCACTTCCACGACCCTACATCCAACACGCCCTCAGCCCCTCCTTCTCCTGCCTCCATATCCTTCTTCTCTTGCTCCCTCCTTGCTTCCTCCTTTCCTCCCTACTCCAAACACCGTCTCCCCTCCTTCTCCTTCTCCTCCTGTCTGCCCCATACTCCTCACTTCATCCCTTCTCCCCTCTCCTCTTCCCTTCCTCCCTCCTCTTCCTCCCTTCTCCCCCCTACTCCAACACCTTCCCCCCTCCTCCTTCTCCCCCTAGTGCAATCAGCCTTCTCCTCTCCTCCTCCCTCCTCCTACTCTAACTCGAACCTTCTCCCCTCCTCCTTCCTTCCTCCTCATCCCCTTATCTCCATTCCTCCTTGACATTCTTCATTCCGATCTCCGATCACGCTTCCCCTCTCCTCTCTCCTCCTCCCTACTATACACCTCCACTTCTCTCCCCCTCCGCCTCCCCTCCTCACTCCTCTCCCCCTGCCTCCCCTCCTCCTCCTCCTCCCTACTCCAACACCGTTCTCCCCTCTCCGCCCCCCTACCTCCTTCTCCTCCTCCTCCTCCTCCTCTTCTTGCTGCCCCCAATACTCCTTCCTCCCCCATGATCCTTCTTTATTCGAGCTCCGATCACGCTTCTCCCCTCCTTCTCTTTTCCTCCTCCTCCTCCTCCTCTTCCTGCCCCCTACTCTTTTTCCTCCACGAACCGCTTCTTCATTCGATCTCCATCACCTTCTCCCTTATCCTCCTGCTTCTCCTGTCCTCCTCCTGCCCCCCTACTACTTCCTCCACCGACCTTCTTCATTCTCGATCTCCATTCAGCCTTCTCCTCTCTCCTCCCGCTCCTCTTCCTCCTCCTCTCCTCTTTCCTCCTCCTCCCTTCCCCTACTCCAACACCTCCCCTCCTCCTCCCCGTCTGCTTCCCTCTCTTTCTCCTCTCCTTCCCCTATCCACATCCTTTCCCTCCTCTCCTCCTTCTCCTCTTCCTCTTCCCCTCCCTCCTCTCCTTCCTACTCTCCTTCCTGTCGCCTCTTCCTCCTCCTTCCCTCTCTCCAACACCGTGTTCCCTTCTCCTCCTTTTCCTCTTTCTCTCCTCCCCCCTCCCCCATCATGCCTGCCACCTACTCCTCCTCATTGACTCTTCTTGATTCGAGCTCCTATCACCTTCTCCCGCTCGCTCTCCTTTCCTCCTCCTCCGCTCTTCTCTGCGCCCTACTCTCCCCCTCCATTTGACCTTTCTTCATTCGATCTGCATCACCTTCCCCCCCTTCTCCTCTCTGCTCCTCCTCCTCCTTCCCTCTCTTTTTCTGTCGTCGTACTCGGCCGTCGTCTTGCCTCCGGTACTCTTCCTCTCTCACTCGACCTTCTTCATTCGATCTCCATCACCTTACTCCCCTTCTCCTCTTGCTCCTCTTCTCCTCATCCTCGCCTTTCCTCTTCCTCCTCCTGCTCCCCCTACTCCAACACCTTCTCTTCTCCTCCCTCCCTTCTGCCCTTCCTCCGCTGACCTCACTCCTTCCTCTCCGTGCCTCCTCCCCTCTCAACACTCTCCCTCCTCCTCCTCCTCCTCCTCTCTCTCCCCGCCTGCCCCTCTTCCTCCTCTCCCCCTACCCAACACCTTCTCCCCCTCCTGTTCCTTCTCCTCCTCCTCTTCTCCTTCCTGCCACCTACTCATCCTCCATGACCTTTCTTTATTTCGCAGCTATCACCTTCTCCCCTCCTCCTCTCCTCTTCCTTCCTCCTCCTCCTCTGCCTCTTCCTGTCCCCTACTCTTCCTCCATTGACATTCTCATTCCGAGAGCTTCATTCACCTTCTCCCCTTCTCTCCTGCTTCTCCCCTCTCCTCTCCTCTTCCTGTCCCTACTCTTCCTCCATTGGACCTTCTTCTTCGATTCTATCACGCTTCTCCCTCCTTCTCGCCCTTCCCTGCCTGCTCCTCTCCTCTCCTCCTCGCGTCCCTACTCCACACATCTTCTCCCCTTCCTCCCTCCACTCTGCCCTCCCTCTCCTCCGTTAACCTCCTCTTCTCTTTCCCTACTCCAACACTTGTCCCTCCTCCTCCTCCTCCTCCTCCTCCTGCCTCCTCCTTCCTCACTTCTCTTCTTCCTCCTTCCCCCTCTGCTGCCCCCCTCTTTCCTCTCCTCCCCTAGACCCTTTCCAACACCAACCCTCCCTCTCCTCCTTCCTTCCTGCTCTCCTGCCCTGCCCTCTCTCCTCCTCGCTCCCTCTCCTGCACTACTCCTCCTCGCCATGACTTCTTTTCATTTTCTGAGCCTCCATCACCTTCTCCCATTCCTGCCTCCTCTTTTCTCCTTCACTCCTCGCTCCCTCACTTCCTGGCCTCTTACTTCTTCCTCCATGACCTTCTTCATGTCGATCTCATCTCACTTCTCCCCTTCTCACTCCTTGCTCTCATGCCCCCTACTCTTCCTCCACCGACCTTCTTCATTTCGATCTCCCATCACCTTCTCCCCTTTCTACTCCCTGCCTCTCTCCTCCATCCTCTTCCTGCCCCTACTCTTCGCAGTCCACCGACCCTTTTCATTCCTGATCTTCCATCTCTCTTCCTCTTGCTCTTCCCTCCCTCCTCCTTCTCCTCCTCCTACCTCCTTCCTTCCCCCTACTCCAACACTTCTCCTCCTCTCTCCCCCCTCTTGCCTCCCCTCCTACCTGCCTCTCCTCTTCCTCTCCCTACGTCCAACACCTTCTCCTCCTCGCCTCCTCCTCCTCCTCCTCCTCCTTCCTCTGCCTCTTCTCCCTCCGTGCCGGTCTTTCTCCTCCTCCCTCTCCAAAACCCCTCCCCTCCTCCTCCTCTTCCTGCCCCTACTCGTTCCTCCAATGACTTCATCTCATTCGATACTCCCATCACCTTCTCCCCTCTCATCCTGCCCCTCTGCCTGCCCGCCTACTACTTCCATCCACGCACCTTCTTGCATTCGATCTCCATCACCTTTCCCTCTCTTCCTTGCCCTCCTCTTCTCTCCTCCTCCTCTTCTCCTATCTCCTCCCCTACTCCAAACACCTTCTTCTCCTCCTCCTCCCCCTTGCGCCTCCCCTCTCTCTTATCCTTCCTCCCCTACTCCAGACCTTCTCCCCTCTTCTCCGCCCCTCTTTCCTCCTCCTCTCTCCTCCTCCTCTCTCCTACCCTTCTCATCCTTCCTCCCCTACTCCAACTCCTTTCTCCCCTTCTCTCCTCATCCCCTAGTCCAACACTTTCTCCCTCCCCTTCCCCTGCCAACCTACCCCTATCCATCACCTTCTCCCCTCCTCCTCTGCTGCTCCTTCTCCTCCTCTCTCTCCCCCTTACTCCAACACTTCCTCCCCCTCTGCCTCCCCTCTCTTTTCCTCCTCCTCCTTCCACTCCAACACTTCTCCCTCTTTCCTTTCTCCTCCTTCCTCTTCCTCCTCCTCTCCTCCTCCTTCCTCCTTCCTCGCTTTCTCGCCCCCTCTTCCTCCTCTCCCCTACCCCACACCGTTCTCCCTCCTTCCTCCTCCTCCTCTCCTCCTTCCTCCTCGTCCTTCCTTCTTCCGCAAGGTCCTACTCCCATCCCATTGACCTACTTTATTCCGAGTCTCATCACCTTTTCCCTCCTCCTCCTTTTCCTCCTCCTTTCTCCTCCTTTCCTGCCCCCTACTCTTCCTATAGACCTTCTTCATTCATCTCTATCACCTTCCCCTTTCCTCCTTGCCTCTCCTCCTCCCCTTCCTTCCCTACTCTTCCTCCACCGACCTTCTTGTTTTTATTATTCATCTCGATCTCCATCCCCTTCGCCCCTCTCCTCCTCCCTCTCTGCCTCCCCTCCTCCTCCTCCTCCTCCTCTCTCCCTGCCTCCTCCTCTTCTACTCCAAACACCTTTCTCCCTCCTCCTCCTCTCCCTCCTCTACCTCCTTCCTCTCTCTCCTCCTCCTCCTCTCCTCCCTTTCTGCCCTCTCTTCCTCCTCCTCCCCCTACTCACAAACATCCTTCTCTCCTTCTCACTCCTCCTCCCCCATAGCTCAACCACCTTTTCTCCCCTCCATCCTTCCCTCCACCTACCCCTACGGCCATCATCTTTCTCCCCTCCTCTCCTGCTTCCTCTTCCTCCTCCTCCTCCTCCTCCTCCTCCTCCCCTCTCCTCCTCCTCCTCTCCCCCTACTCCAACACCTTCTTCCCCTCCTCCTCCCCCTTTGCCTCCCCTCCTCTTCCTCCTCCTCCTGCCCTACTCCAACACCCGGTCTCCCCTCCTCCTCCTCTTCCCCTAGTTCTACACTTTCTTCCCTCCTCCTCCCTCCACCTTTACCCTACTCCATCACCTTCTCCCTCCTTCCTCCCTTCTCCTCTTCTCTTCCTCTCTCCCCCTCCTTCCTCCTTCCTCCCCTTACTCACAACACCTTCTCCCCCTCCTCCTCTCCCTCTGCCTCCCCTCCTCCTTTTCCTCCTCCTCTCCTCGCCCATTACTCCAACACCTTCTTCCTCCTCCTCCTCCCCTTCTAGTCCAACACCTTCTCCTCTCCTACCCCTACGCCAACACCTTCTCCCATCCTTCTTCTCCTCCTGCCCCTTACTCCTCCTCCATGACCTTCTTCATTCGATCTCCATCACCTTCTTCTCCCCCTCCTCTTCCTCCCCCCTCCTTCCCCTTCGCCTCCTTTCCTCCTGCTCTCCGCCTCTCCTGCCTCCTACTCTCCGATCCAACCTTCTTTATTCCGATCTCCATCACCTTCTCCCCAGCATGCAGTCACAGCGTGCTTTGAGATTATGGTCCGTTTTAATGAGATAATATGTCGTTTTAATTAGATAATATGTCCCGTTTTAATGAGATAAAAATAATTTTTCACATGTCCCTGCCCGGCACTCCGTAATTAGGTGCGTATAAGTTATATAAATTCACCTATTGCTTGATTTAGGCCCTCAGTCTGTTAACGTGCCCAAAATATAATTGGCGAAATGCCGCAACTTTTTCAGGGTGCACACCGTCGCAGGTGACAGATGGCCGCCGTTACAAATTCATAGCTTGATTGTATATAATTTATTAAAATTAGGTATCTGGGGGCCGGTTTCCGTAAGCGTGATTAACTTTCAATTATCGATCTTAATCAGTAATCCATACAACTTAACATTCCTGTAATTACGATTAGGTTAATCGATACTTAAAAATTAGTTTCAACGAAGCGATTTACAGTACAATATTTAACTAATCACCGATAATTAGCCGACTTAAATAATGAATTTCACTGTATTCAAATGGCGCCGACAAACGCCAAAAGTAGCCTGCAAATTCCGGTACTCATTGAAAAGGAATTAATCTGCATTTATAATTGATTAAATTCAGCTACAAGTTATATAATCTATTAGATAATTTAAATTTCCTTGCCGGAAAAAATGAAAGTAAAATTTCAAATTGTACACCCTCTACAGCTACTTACAACCCTAACCCTAACCGTAACCCTAACCCTAACCCTAACCCTAACCCTAACTCATACTTACTACTATCAGTACTCTACTAGCAAATCTAATCATGCATATAGTGGGATTTAATCATGCCTCGTTGAGTAGAATTAAATAGGGCACCTCATTGTGATATAACTTAATCCCATGATTAAAGTTAAATTACGCTTTCGCTGAACCAGTCACTTCAACTTTACGTACTAGAAGTTAATCAATGAAGTGATTTATCATAGACTTAAGAACTTTTAGTTGACGCTTCGTGAAACCGCGCCCCTAGTAACAAGTTAACGTCGGGGTCTAATAGACCGTTTTGTTATACAGTAGGCCTATAGTAATTACGGCCCTCAGTTGTATGCAGTAAAAATCCTAGCAGTCTAGTATCCCTTAAAGGTACGTGGCGTTGCGCTGCGCACAGGAGCTTGGCTGGTGACGATCGAGCCGGACTCTGCAGCTTGACACCGTGAAGCGGTCACTTGGCCGCTCACCGCCATACTAACACCGCATTGGTGCCGAGTTGACGCGTCTGTGAGATCGCGTGCTCTGAGCTCGGTTCGTCGGGATGAGCTTCGACGGCTGGTATACTATGTTCCACTAGCTATACCCGTACCTCCAGACGGTTCCTTTGTAGTGGGCGTCTGATTTGGACGATGGCAGTTATCCT
>NW_014580816.1:0-251 GCF_000485595.1 Priapulus caudatus
ACACACCTCCTCCTCCCTCCCACCGTCCCCCGCACACCGCCCACACCTCCTCCTCCCTCCCACCGTCCCCCGCACACCGCCCACACCTCCTCCTCCCTCCCACCGTCCCCCGCACACCGCCCACACCTCCCCGCCCACACGTTGTGACGTCATTGTATTTTATAGTGTGCGCACATCGGCGCAGCAGCAGCTCAGTAATAAAACGCAATAACTAACGAAAACAATAATATAAGAGTAATGATGACCATCGC
>NW_014580816.1:1614-2145 GCF_000485595.1 Priapulus caudatus
GTGTGTGTGTGTGTGTGTGTCGTCGTCGTCGTGTCGTGTGTGTGTGTGTGTGTGTGTGTGTGTGTGTGTGTGTGTGTGTGTGTGTGTGTGTGTGTGTGTGTGTGTGTGCACGCGTGTGTGTGTTATGTGTGTGTGTGTGTGTCTGTGTGTGCGTGTGTGTGCGTGCGTGCACGCGTGTGTGGTGTGTGTCTGTGCGTGTGAGCGTGTATCTCAGGTTATATGATTCAGCTTTACTAACACGCGATCAGCGTCAGGTAAGCGAATGCGAAACGGACCGGACCAGAATGCAGCCCAAGAGCTCAGCTATTGACACATACACCCACCAAATACACGCACACACGCACGCACGCACGCACACACACAAACACGCACAACCATAAATCCGCCCAAAACAGGCGCAAAGTCAACATCATAACCCAATCTTACTGCACGCGGTGTCGCGGGAGAATGGACGCAGTGTTAGACAAGGTCATCAGGCCACCTTCCTAGCGTGACCATCTCCCACCAACCCATTGTACGGCAACCAGCAGC
>NW_014580816.1:3130-5756 GCF_000485595.1 Priapulus caudatus
AGAGAGAGAGAGAGAGAGAGAGAGAGAGAGAGAGAGAGAGAGAGAGAGAGAGAGAGACGTTTTACGCTATGCATAGAAATAGAAGTGCTGTCACAGGATGCGCTGGTTGCCATGGAGGTCTCCACGTGACCCCTAACGCCTGTACGCATGCGCAGCGGCCCTCGTGAGGACTAGCCCCCCTGTGCCGTGATGAAGGTCCCCCCCATGCAGGAGCAGCGGCCCGGTGTCTTGTACTGCGCCCATTAGCTCTCCACGCGACCGCAAAGTTCAATTAATGCGAGAAACTTATCAATCCCGTTTAATTACGTAATACCCATTATTACGCCAATAAATCGATGAAATTAACAGCTCGTGAAATTCCTTGCTGCGCCGATTAGAACGTGGATGCGTGGCAGTGTATATGTGTGCGCGTGTGCGCGCGTGTATGTGTGCGCGTGTGCGCGCGTGTATGTGTGCGCGTGTGCGCGCGTGTATGTGTGCGCGTGCGCGCGCGTGTATGTGTGCGCGTGTGCGCGCGTGTATGTGTGCGCGTGTGCGCGCGTGTATGTGTGCGCGTGTGCGCGCGTGTATGTGTGCGCGTGTGCGCGCGTGTATGTGTGCGCGTGTGCGCGCGTGTATGTGTGCGCGTGTGCGCGCGTGTATATGTGCGCGTGTGCGCGCGTGTATGTGTGCGCGTGTGCGCGCGTGTATGTGTGCGCGTGTGCGCGCGTGTATATGAGTGACACGGACTTTGCTAACGCGTGGAGAAACCCACAGACAACCTCCCTCCAGATATCATATCTCTCTCTCCCCTTCTCTCTTCATCTTCCTCTCTATCCTTCCCGACCTCGCTCATTTCTCCTCTCTCTAACCCCTTCTCTTTCACTCGTGCGCGCTCTGTTCCCCTCCCTCTTCCTCATAGCTCCCTCCCTCACCCTCCCTCCCTATACAGTCTCTCTGTAGGTTATCATCTGTATAAGCCGGGGGGCGTCTGACACCTCCTCCATCCATCACTGTCTGTCAGCTTACAGCGAGCCAAGCTTACCGTCGTGTCTAACGTATTCATGAGTGAGCCAAGACAACGCATATATATATATATATATATATACGTGCAGAATAATACTTCTCGTATTTTATATCAGACGAGTAATATCGAACGTGACCGCGAGACAAAGGCGGCAGAGGGCGCTGTGTCCGTCACTCACGCAGGCAGACGATGTTAACGAGGACGGAATAAACAAGTGAACGCTGCGGAAATATGGACAAAGAAGTAAACGTTATAGGGGTACGAGACGAACAAGTGAACGTTACGAATGTATGAGCTAGGAGAAGAACAAGTGAACGCTACGGTGGTATATGATTGAACAAGTGAACGCTACAGGGGTACGAGCTAAGAGGTGCTAGCTGTACACGATAGGTAGACCCGAGCGGGAGAGTCCAACGAGCGCAGATATCTAACAATGGAAGCAACTCATCGTTATTCCAAGATAAATGCGTCTATTGTTCACTTCTATACAAATGCACGCGTATCCCGGCGTTTAAACGTCCGCCTCGTCTCCCCAATTTCATTCGCGACCAAATCACAATGGACAATGGAGAAAAGAAGCATTACTGTATCAATAGAAGCCGCACCATGGAGTAAGTTAAATGCAGAGATGGATCATTCATTCGTCACTGATTGTTTCTTATGCGATAATTGGAACGAGGAGCGAACATTGTACTTCATGATTAAGGGGTGGGGGGAGCAGGCAATATCTCAAGCGATATATTTGATAAGGGGGTGAAAGTGTGGAGAGAATGCGCCAGCTGGAAAATAGGGGCGAGGGGGGAGGGTGATGAGAGACAGTCTCAGATGAGGAATTGGGGGTGAGGAAGAGAAAGAAACGTGTCACGTGATCATTAATGAGTTGAGAAGGACACGATAATTGGATCCTCCCACCCCCTCCGTATATCTCTCCCTCACCACCCCCATCCTATGTTACCACCCACCCCTCCACCAACCCCGCCTGGACAATCCCCTCCCAAATACCCGCGGTCCATCTTTCGAACGTTGTCTGTCGACTTTCGTCACGTGACTGGCGCGCATCCTCTGCTTACTACCGCAGCGCCACCTCGCGCCGAACAACCGCAAGCAAATCTCCCGCCACCCGACAGGGGATCTCGCCTCGCCGGCAGAGGGCGCAGCTGACGCCTCTCAGCGCAGAGCGACGTGAGAGAGAACTCTCACGTGTTACTTCTATCCAACGTTGCGGAAGAGCAAAAAAAATAACACCCCTCGATCGCATCGCATTATATCTGCTCTACATTCCGGCGCCTAGACTCGAGCAAACACCGACGTGTGAAAGGCAGCCGACGGTTTGCCTGCCGTGGATGGACGGCGCGCAGGTATTCCGACAACCCCATAGAACGCGATGTGTGCGCGGGAGCAAATTTACACAGAGCTATTCAGAAGTTCCTGTTGAATATTTATGTATCTATATTTACACACACGCGTAGATACATACGCCATACATACACACACACATCTACTTCGATGCCTCACTCCTCCCACCTCTCTCTCTCCCTATACACACTCTCTCTGTCTCTCTCCTTCTCTCTCTCTCTCTCTCTCTCTCTCTCTCTCTCTCTCTCTCTCTTTCTCTCTCTC
>NW_014580816.1:11965-14365 GCF_000485595.1 Priapulus caudatus
CCCCATCACCGCGCCGACGCACGGTTGTCCGATGTGAGACGTCGGCCGGCCGCCATCACCGCCCGACGCACGCGTGGTCCGTGGAAGACGTCGCCGGCTGCCTCACCGCCTTTGACGCAATCCATTTGTGAGCTGCTCCGATATATATATATATATATTATATCAAGCGCTAATAAATACCTGGTGTTTATTACGTGTTTATTACGTGTTTATTATCTCTTGATATATATATATATATATTACTATCTATCTCTCTCTTTTTCTCTCTATCTCCCCCCCCTCTCTCTTTTCTCTCCCTCTATCTGTTTTTTCTCTATCTCTCTCTCTATCTGTCTACTGTAGCATGTTTTCTGCGATGTCATCGTTTTTAATAACAGAGAGTCAGGCCCCTGCTGCTACTAGCATAGAATTGGGGAGTGTGTGTATTTCTAACCCGACTAAGGATCGTCTCCACCTGCTGGTCAAATTAGCACGGGTGAATACCACGCCGTTCCCGCCATGATGACAACTGTCGTGTCACCTGTCGTTCTCGCCATGATGACAACTGTCGTGTCACCTGTCGTCCCCGCCATGACATCTATTCTGTCACCTGTCGACATCACGCCAACGCTTCCACACGACACCGCGGCGCACGAGTGTCGGTAGCGGTGCTAGATAAACACCTCTAATTGATAACACCCACCCCGTCCCCGTTACCTAGTGCGCTGTTCGCCCGATAGATGGCACCATCGTAGAGAGCTCTCGCTTCCGCGGGCGATATATTTATACCACGAGCGGAAAGCTGAAACTTCAGCGGATAAAAACTCGTATGAATAGTAATTACGCGTTCTAATTAACAACCCCATTACCTCCATAAACGTTCCAACAACTCCCCCGCCGCTACACACCGTCTCATCGACCCCCTCCCGTCACCCTCCCACGGGGAGTAATTATAATATAGCGGGGGAGGGGTGCGCGTATAAAATAAATGCCAACAAAATTGCTGATATGAGCAGGTTTCGTATCTCCTACATGCTGTGTCGTGTCCGGTCCTTATCACGATACTATGAATGGTAACATAACGGTAAATGAATGCTGGTAGTGGGTACCGCCTACTAGCTATGTCCTACATGCGGTGTCATGTCACACAGCTTTATCGACGTCTCTCATAAATGCCAACAAAAACGGAGAAATAAAATATTTCTACTCGTCGGTATATCGGCTGATATTTACGGCAGCCGCCATACGTCACGTGGTTGATCGCACTCCGATTACTAACATCATCATCGTCATCGTCATCATCATCATTATCATCGTCATCGTCATCGTCATCGTCATCTTCGGCGACAATGCCGGCGCTCGTAAAAACCGGTTGAAGAGTTCTCGCTTCAACGATTGCATGTATCGAAATCAAATTGCACCGAAAATATTGATGTTTTTCGCGCGTGCGCTCGCTCGCGTGTGTTATCTTTCTCTCTCCCACTCTCTTTCTCTCTTCTTTCATAACTTCGATTCGACTCGTATCTTTTCTCTTCTCTTCTCGTCTCTCTCCTCTTCTCTCTGTCTCTGTCTTCTTCTCGATCTCTCTTCTAACTCGATTCGCTCGAATGTCTCTCTCTCTCGTCGGTCGTAACTTCCGATCGACTCGAGTCTCTTCTCGTCTATCTATCATATGCTATCGCTGTTTTTTTCCTTTCCCTCGCCCAGTTTTCCTCTACTTCTCCCTCATCTCAATCTCTCTGCCTACTTCCCCTCTCTCCCGCTCATCCTCTCTCTCTCTCTCTCTCCTCTCTCTCTCTCTCTCTCTCTCGTCCCGCCCTCTCTCTCCTCCTCGCTCTCCTGCGTCGCTCTCTCGCCCTCCCTCTCTCTTTCTCCCCTCTCCGTGTCTTCTCTCTCTTCTCTCTCTCTCTCTCCCCCTCTCATCTCCTCCTCGTCCTCCCTGCCCTCTCTCCCTCCTCTCTCCTCCTCTCGTGCCTCCCTGCCCTCTCTTCCCCTCTCTCCTTTCTCTCTCATGCTCGTCCCTCTCTCTCTTCTCTCTCTCTCTCTCTCCTCTCTCTCTTTCTCTCTCTCCTAGCGAGTCTTTCATCTCGCGTCGCGTTGGTGTGCGCTCGCCCGCGTCTTTCAGCAGCAGCAGCCGTCTCCCGTGTTTACGCTACAATTGCCGCGTATTTTGACAGACGACGATGAAAACACGACTCCGCTAGCGTCATGTTATTCTACCGCACGCCTCGTGGAAGACGAGAGAGAAGGGAAGAGGGAGGGGGAGAGGGAAAGCGCGAGAAAGAAAGATAGAAAGAGAGAGAGCGCGCGGCAGAGTAAGCGCGAGAGAAAGAAACAGAGGGAGAGAGCGCGCGCGAGAATGCGCGAGGGAAAGAAAGAAAGAGAGAGAGCGCGCGCACCCGTGAGTTAGAGAAAGAGAGA
>NW_014580816.1:16259-16871 GCF_000485595.1 Priapulus caudatus
AGAGAGAGAGAGAGAGAGAGAGAGAAAGAAAGCGAGAGAGAAAGAGAGAGAGAGAGAGAGAAAGAAAGCGAGAGAGAAAGCGAGGGAGAGAGCAGCAGCTATATAGCCAGCAGCTATAGCAGCATATAACGCACCGCTGAGGGTTGTTTCGTTTCAATCGACGCCTGAATGGTTGCCTGGGGAACATTCGATATTGAATTAGAACGCGGCGAAAAGCGCGGATTTAAACGGGAGCTGTGGGGGCGCCAGCGAGCGCTCGATCGACGCAGTGCTCTTATCCTCGCCTGTTGTTTGTTCCTCTCCCGCGACTGAAAACTGAAAAACGATTTCTGCATGAAATTTAATATCTAAATACAAGGCGTTGATGAATCGAGCCAGACGACTTAAGGAGCGCGCGGGAGGAGGGGGAGCTGAAGGAGGAGGAGGAGGAGGAGAAGGAAGAGAAGGGGGAGGAGGAGGGGGAGCAGTAGGGGGAGCAAGAGAAGGAGGAGGAGAAGAAAGAGAAGGGGAGGAGGAGGGGAGGAGGAGGGAAGCAGGAGGAAGCAGGAGCGAGGGGGCGAGGAGGAGGAGGAGGAGGAGGAGGAGGAGGAGGAGGAGGGAGGAGACACGAGC
>NW_014580816.1:17801-18235 GCF_000485595.1 Priapulus caudatus
CTCTTTCTTCTCTCTCTCCCGCGACCTCTCTCTCTCCCGCGGCTTCTCTCTCTCTCTCTCACACACACTACTCATCACGAAGCCCTACTCTGCCATGCTCGCCGCCGCCGCCGCCGCCGCCGCCGCCGCCCCCCCCACGTCCCGTCACGGACACGCGACTGCATCTATTATACATGTAGCGTCGCCGTGTTTTTGATGATAGAATGGATGAGAGAAAAATCCTCGCGCATTCAGCAACGCTTATTACTGATATCAACGCAATGCATAGCCAATGATGCGGCTTTACCCCTGCGTGCGTGCGTGCGTGCGTGCGTGCGTGCGTGCGTGCGTGCGTGTGTGTGTAGATAGATACATGAGGCTCCCACCTCTCTTCCCAACATCACACAGTAACGTGTGTGTGTGTGTGTGTGCGTGCGCGCGTAGCGTGTGAGTGT
>NW_014580816.1:19414-19644 GCF_000485595.1 Priapulus caudatus
CTCTCCTTCCTCCGCTTCTTTCTCTCTCTTTCTCTCTCTCTCTCTCTCTCTCTCACCTTTCTCCGCTTTCTTTCTCTCTCTCTCCCTCTCTCCCTCTCTCCCTCTCTCTCTACCGTTTGCACAAAGCCAGCATAGCGAGTGTTATAGAGAATCGGAATGCGCGCTGCCTCTCTCTCCCGCGGCCTCTCTTTCTCTCTCTCTCTCCCGCGACCTCTCTCTCTCTCCCGCGA
>NW_014580816.1:24042-24698 GCF_000485595.1 Priapulus caudatus
AGAAGGAGGCGGAGGGGGAGGAGGAGGAGGAGGAGGGAGGAGACACAGCAGTGTTCTCAGGGCTTATTAACGCAGTGTATGGCGTCATGCAGCGCTCAGACAATATTAAGACAAACGCCTAAATTGAGCGGCGGTCTCTCGCGATCGATGATTCTTTTCGCTGTTCTTTCTCGGTCACGTAAAATAACCGCAGGTCGTGAGAATTGATCAGGCTTTCCTTTAGAGAGAAAGCGCGCGAGAGAGGGAGCGAGAGACAAAGAGAGAGAGAGAGAGCGCGGGAGAGAATGGAGAGGGGGAGGAGAAGGAGCGAGAAATGGCAAAGGAGGGCAGCGGCAGAGACGAAATCTAAGAGAAGGCATTCTACGCCGTAAAGCACTTAAGACACAACAAATATGATTGTCCCGCCGGTGGAATTGTCAATCGACGTAATAAAAACACTTCACGACAATCCGTACATACATTTACGTAATAGGCATGCGACATGCGCGCCCCCTACGTGCGTCGCTCGACCGTGTCGTAGAGTCTTCCTCGTTGCCGTCGTCTTCTACCTTCGTTCTCCTTCTTTCTCTCTTTCTCTACTTTTCTTTCCCCTCTCCTGTCTCTCTCCTTCCTCCGCTTTCTTTCTCTCTCTTTCTCTCTCTCTCTCTCTCTCTCTC
>NW_014580817.1:6968-8117 GCF_000485595.1 Priapulus caudatus
CTCATTCTTCCTATCTCGCTCTCTCTCTCTCTTCCTCTCTCTCTCTCTCTCTCTCTCTCGCTCTTCCTCCTCCTCTCTCGCTGCTGAGTGTAAACATAGAATGGCGTGATAATTAGAACAGCACTATACACATACCCGTCACCATGTCCACCATCCGTCTCTTACAAATTGCAGATTCCGCGCATAATTTCGCCGCTTCGTCTCACAATTGCCGCTGCCGCGCTGTCCTCAGCCTCCGCATCCCGCCCCAGATGAAACCAGGAAGCCATGCCAGCACGCGCGCGTGTGTGTGCAGCATCGAAACCCGAGCTCTCGCATCCACGCCGCCCCCGGGAGAACAACGAGAGTTGTCACGTGCCCCGGTGGTGTGGGTTAAAGCATCCGATCGTGGAGGACCACGAGAGTTGTAACATCGTAGTATTGGCGTGGGTTAAGGCATCCGAGATTGGAGGATCACGAGAGTTGTAACATCGTAGTAGTTAGGGCATCCGATCTTGGAGGATCACGAGAGCTGTAACATCGTAGTAGATAAGGGCATCCGATCTTGGAGTATCACGAGAGTTGTAACATCGTAGTAGTTAGGGCATCCGATCTTGGAGGATCACGAGAGTTGTAACATCGTAGTAGTTAAGGGCATCCGATCTTGGAGGATCACGAGAGTTGTAACATCGTAGTAGTTAAGGGCATCCGATCTTGGAGGATCACGAGAGTTGTAACATCGTAGTAGTTAAGGCATCCGATCTTGGAGGATCACGAGAGTTGTAACATCGTAGTAGTTAAGGCATCCGATCTTGGAGGACCACGAGAGTTGTAACATTGTAGTATTGGCGTGGGTTAAGGCATCCGATCTTGCGAGCGCAGACTCCGTGTGTGATTGTTTCCGCTTGGGGGCGCGCGGGTAGAGAAATGCTAAGCGCGTCAGAAAAGCTTCTGTTCCGAAGAAATTAAAATCTGTTTGCAAAGTCAGATGCAGTCGATGAATCTCTCTCGGCGTGCTTTGTCGAGGCGGGACGTGAAGGGAGCGAAGGAGATTTAAAAAAAAACCAGCAAGCGGAGAGAGGGAGAAAGAGAGAAAGACAGAAAGGGAGAGAGTGAGAGAAAGAGAGAGAGGAATAGAGAGAGAGAGAGAGAGAGAGAGAGAGAGAGAGA
>NW_014580817.1:11232-13395 GCF_000485595.1 Priapulus caudatus
AGAGAGAGAGAGAAGTAGGTGGACCGAAGGTTGAATCAAGCCTTCGGTCCAACGCAGGCAAGCAAGCAGGCAGGCAAGCAGGCAGGCAAGCAGGCAGGCAAGCAGGCAGGCAAGCAGGCAGGCAGGCAGGCAGTCAGGCAGGCAGGCAGGCAGGCAGCGCGTAATGCACTCATATATATTCCGAATTTTAATGCTGGTGTCGCTCGCGGCTTTGCATTGCCACCCTGAATCTCTACCGACAGATGGTCACTGCACGTCCTTCGTTTGTCATCTTGTGCCAGGCAGATACGACAGTGGCGGAAGTCTAAGGGGTTTCACAGCCGAGGGCGACAGTCGCGTGACGTCATCAACGTGAGATTTACGCAGCAAAGAGGCAAAAGCGAAATTTATCTATCCACTCTTTCTATCCATGGTTCTCCGGTGACCACGGCCCGCCTTCTGCCTAAAGAATATGTAGGAAGAGGAAAATAATAGAGAGAAAAAGACAGAAAGGTAGAATAGGGAAAGAATAGCTAGCAGTAGCCTTATATCGCCCCTTACTGTTTTGCGCTTATGGTAAGAGGGCATGGTTAGGTAACAATAACTTTACATTTCCCCTAATTGTTCTGTATGCATGGTAAGTGGCATCTGGCTTGGTAGCCTGAACCTTAAATCAACCTTTACTGTTCTGTGTTTATGATAGGTGAATTATTTTAGGTAACAGTGTCCTTGCAATATCCTTTACTGTTCTGTGAATTGTTTTAGGTAATAATAGCCCTTAAATTGTCTTTTATTGTTCTGTGTTTATGGTCGTGGAATGGTTGCGCATCCATAACCTTACAATAACCTTTGGTGTTTTGTGTTTATGATACGGGCATGATTGGGTAACAATATACGTTCATTGGCCTTTACTGTTCTGTGTTCTTGGTATGGGGCATCGTTAGGTAAACAACTTTTATATTACCCCACCGCAAACTACAAAAACACGGTCTTATACACAGTATCATCCCAGTATTGGCACGTGGGGAGGGTGGCTAGAGCTAGGGGAGGCAAAACACAATTTCGCATCCATCTTAACTAAACAGTTTCTGGCTAGAGACGAACAGAAGAAACCCCGGGACTGGGAAACATTTAAGACTTGCATATATTATTATAACATCCGAACTGTTATTCCTTCTTCTTGCATTACCCGCTTCAAACAGTTTTTCTAGTTTAAATAGCTATAAATAAATGAATTATATATATATAATAGTTTAAATTATCCACCTTTTTGTGGATTTGACATTTTAGCGCACATGTGACTCCACCACTCTGGGAAAGTGGCAGGGTGGCCTCATGTAGTAAAGTGTATCGGCATGGAACGCCGATACAATGCGATACGTACTACTATATTTACACGGTTGTCATGACCGATTGATTCATCGCGATATGTATATAAAGACGTAGTGTCATTATTTGACCAGACTTGATTTACATTCTTCCTGGTACTTATCGATGCTAAACGCTATACTATAGCCAGGAGTGTATAATATAGAAATATGTATGATACACTATTTGTTATATATATATATATATTATATATATATATATATATATATATTATATTATATTATATTATATATATTATATTATATTATATTATACTATACTATATTATACTATAGTATATTATACACTCCTGTTAGGGCTACGTGTTTAGTTACGTGTTAATATCTACTTGCTACTGTATTTAACACTATAGCCTTCGCGCCCATGAATATCCTGGTGATGTATCGATATATTGAGAAAACTGATACGATACAGCGTATCATGAAGTAATGTCTCTCTCCGTATTCTCACATCTAGGAATAAGCCACTCACTGGAGAATGGTAATATCCACGAGTTGGGGGAGACGTTGTAAGCTTCCCCAGTAGGGTTCAACAGCGCATTTTTACTGTTTTTAACCGCATCTCGTCGACTTCAAAGAGAGAAAGAGCGAGAGGGAAGGGGAGGGGAGGAAATTAAAGAAACCATGAGAGAGCGAGCAAGAGAGAGAGAGAAGTGGGAGACAGACAGACAGAGTGTGAGAGAAAGAGAAAGAGAAAGAGAGAGAGAGCGCGCATGAGAGAGAGAGAGAGAGAGAAATAGAGCGCGCGACGGGAGAGAGACAGACAGAAAAGAGAGAGAGAGAGAGAGAGAGAGAG
>NW_014580817.1:13895-14352 GCF_000485595.1 Priapulus caudatus
TCTCCATCCTCCCACATATACTCTCTTTCTCTCGCTCTCCCCCTCTCTCCCCTCCCTCCCTCCTCCCACACAGACTCTCTCTCTCTCTCTCTCTCGCTCTCCCTCTCTCTCCCTTCTCTCCATCCTCCCACAGACTCTCTCTCTCTCTCGCTCTCCCCCTCTCTCCCCTCCCTCCCTCCTCCCACACAGACTCTCTCTCTCTCTCTCTCTAGCTCTCCCCCTCTCTCCCCTCCCTCCATCCTCCCACACAGATTATGCAGTAATTCCTCTCACGCGATTTCCTCGCTAAGCTTATTGTTTTTGGAGAATAAATTCGTATTTAACTGCCACGTACAGCGCGCATGCACTATAGAGTGGGCGTTTGAAGCTCGCTCACTCACAGCCGCGTGTTTACTGGTGTGTGTGTGTGTGTGTGTGTGTGTGTGTGTGTGTGTGTGTGTGTGTGTGTGTGTGTGTG
>NW_014580818.1:0-337 GCF_000485595.1 Priapulus caudatus
CAAACCGCCTACAATATATATATATATATATAAATGTACGTGCGTGTGTGTGTGTGTGTGTGTGTGTCTGTGTGTGCGTGTGCGTGTGCGTGTACGTGTTCATGTGTGACTTGCATTAATTATATAAGGCCATGTTCTTTTCAGACCAGTCATGATCCATCGGGGGACCAACCGGTTAACAACTCGATTGGAAGCTCAATATGTGAAGCTTTGGAAGCAGCTAATGATGAACATTCAGTGCTGCTACGTGAACTATATAATGCTTATTACTAGATTATCTACTCCTGAAATACTTGCAGGACAATTAATATATAGGTAATTGCAGCTGCACTAGTTA
>NW_014580818.1:1690-3270 GCF_000485595.1 Priapulus caudatus
TGCACAGAAGTCGAAGATGCTCCTGACCAAACAAACCCAGGAAGGGATCTACACGACAGGCAAGTCCTGCCTAATAGTTCTTTTTTGATTTTAATATATAATTTTATTGGAAATATAGAGATCACTCTTATATTTAATTCTAGTGAGGGGATTTATCGGAGCAGCAAAGTTTTTCCTAGGGTCTGGTGTACCTCATGTATTCAGCACATGGTTTAACCAAGACCCACTCGAGGAGCACTTTCGGCCGCCACCGAGGAATTTGGGTNACTGTCCTTTAGACATATTCTGTTTGAATCATCTCCCGTAATTCCTGTGGCCTTTCTTATCCACGAGAGAAAGTTTGCTTCTGCACACACTACATTGTTTGAAATCGTTAGCGAAAACGTTCTATTCCTAAAAAAGTCTAACGTACCCATTGTAGTGGACAGAGAGATCAACCAAGCAAAAACTATAACTGTTTAAAAAGGTTTAAAAAAAAAAAAAGTTACTTTTATAATTAAGTTCGATGTGTATACCTTATACACACAGTGATAGCTCTGGAAATAGTCACCGTACCACAGAGACTGTTACATCAGGACTTGTCACGATAGGTAAACACGAAGCATAATGTTCTCAGCACCATATTCACGACAATACTCGCCATGGGCCCTAGGACAGTCTAGAACCTTAGGTCGTGCCCTCGGTCTCGACACCGTGCAAGCACAAATTGCCACGTGGCTTCATGGTGACTACGGTGATGATATTCTCGCCGAGGATGTCTGCAAGAGGTTTATCTTACGCGACGTGTTTATCGGTGATCTGTGGGGTCCAAAACTCCTGTATGACCTGTGGTGTGGACGCAAGAGGTTTTCTCGAGCCCATACACCGCAACGCGTATTAGAGCTCGCAACACAGTACATCAGGCTACAGCATGGTGCGTCACCTTACGGCTTACATAATGCTTTTGAACTAACAACCGTTCTGAAGTCTTTCGATGATGACGGTGTGCTCCATTCGCTCATGACTATGTCAGGAATCATGAAGCGAGTTGTGGAAATTTCGTTACCTGCGAGGAATAAGTCTAGATTAAAAAAGAACCCACTGACTATCGAGACTGTCAAGAAGCGTTACACGCGATACCAGGTAGCAGGAACCTCAATAGTTTTCCACTTCACGGCGTCAGTTGTCTTCGTGGAATATGATGATCGTATATACGCGTGTTCGCATGACCACCTGCTCTGCTACGCGGGAAAGGTCGATACACACGTATCATACCGAATCCTCCTGCGATGGGCGGGAAGGACATATCTCTCACCGAGGGATGTCGAAAGACTATCAGATATAATCGAGCTGCTACATGTGACGCATATCCAGCATGATCAAGAGTATTTCCCATGTGCAAAACTTGTGGACGGTTTATGCCAGGCATACTTCTTGATGCACGCTGACGTAGATGGCCCAATGAATGACCTGATGTTGCGCCAAGTGACTGCTGAGTGTCTTGATAACCCGAAGCTTGACGAGTTTCGAAAGTCGCTCGCGGAGACGCTCTGTACATTAAGCGCATCTGCGTTGATTGAGGCGTCCTGTTTCGGGAAGAT
>NW_014580818.1:3480-14591 GCF_000485595.1 Priapulus caudatus
GTCGTGGCTGGCGTATATAAGCCGAGAGCCGGGGAGAGTCGAGGAATTCGGCTTCACCCAGGCACCGGCAGGCACGACCGCGACAACGGCTGTAACCACTCGCAGAAACATAGTAAACGACTAAATCATGGTAACAACTGGCTTTCTCTTATTCTTGGCTCTGACTTAACGTAGTAACACAGTAACTCTATTCGAGCACCGTGAATACGGCGCTACAATTTCCCATGTGCAAAACTTGTGGACGGTTTATGCCAGGCATACTTCTTGATGCACGCTGACGTAGATGGCCCAATGAATGACCTGATGTTGCGCCAAGTGACTGCTGAGTGTCTTGATAACCCGAAGCTTGACGAGTTTCGAAAGTCGCTCGCGGAGACGCTCTGTACATTAAGCGCACCTGCGTTGATTGAGGCGTCCTGTTTCGGGAAGATCTCAGGCCACCCGTCTGTCGATGTTGATGCAGGTTTAGCACAGTTATACAGTCGTACAACTAGCGATAGACGAGCTGACTCAAATCTGGTACGACTATCGGTGCACGCTCTGAAGGAGAAGTATGTTATCGGGTACATTCTACGACATAAAAGATGGCCACCTCTACTTCCTGGATCAAGTTCAAATATTTTAGCGCTTGCAAACTCAGAGGCGCTACCAGATGGTGCCGAGGCGGCACGACTGAATGTCAGGCTAACGCACGAAGATTGGGATACCGTGGATTTTGCGCCCACACGTGCACTACAAGGCGTTACCTCACTTCTACCGTTTATCAAAGATCGTACCATCTCCCTCAATCGAAACGATCTGTTCTCATCGTTTGCGCACGATGCCTTGAAGGTCACTTACACGGAGGTCGATCAACTCACATCCCGGGAAGCTTATGAACGATCAGCATTGGTCTTGTATGTACTACTAACGCGAGATCTGCTTGACGAATTTCGGGATTTCCTGGATGCGGTAATCAGGTCTTCTATTGACGACTATGCTGATGTCATGGCATATTTGATCATTAAGATTGTGCCCAAAGAAGGAGAGATCAAGTCACGTGCGCGTCTCTTTGGTGAGAAGACATTCCCGTATAGACTGTTTAGCATGGTGCAGGAAGAGACAGCGGTAAGCTTCTTGCAGGATTTCTTTACAGAAGACCAGGCAATGACATGCGGTGAATTGGAACTTAAGCAACGATTATACATGCTTACAACAATGGGGACAATCTCGTCTGAACATACGTACGTCCATCTAGTAATAGATGTGGCTGGATGGAACAACGGTTTTCGTCAAGCAACTGTTGGACCTCTAGGAAAAGTCCTGGATCAAATCTGCGGATTAAAGATGTTCGAGCGTACACAGAAGTTGTACGAACACTCAGTCATTGTAAACAAGACGACAACTGGACTTCGAGGGTGGGATGGACAAGCAGGTGGGATTGAAGGTTTAAACCAGGATACATGGGTCATCGTGTACCTATCCCAGATGCACGCCCTCTTTAAGCAACGGCAGTATAAGTATCACTTCATGGACATGGGCGATAACTTTATTGCAAAGATTGCTGTACCGAATAGTGAGATAGCTGCAGCTGGCGATGCCACCAAGTTTGCGATGAATCTGTCGAAGGAGATCTCTGTTGAACTGAAGTTGTTAGGGCATGATGCGAAACCCGATGAGACAACATGCTCGTTAAACTCCTTCATATTCTGCCACCAGTACAGAGTCGGTGGCGTGCAACTTCCGGGGCATTTCCGAAAGGCAACGAAAACGTCAGGGATAAATGACTCATTTCTCCCGTTTCTTGACGATTACATTGCATGCGCCTTTTCAAACGCTCATTCAACAGCGGAACAGGGATGCCTGTCCTACGCGCCATATCACATTGCGACAGTATGGGCCTTCTCGTACCTACTCCAGTGTCAGTGGCCAGTTTCACACGGGAACAAATGCAACCACTACTGGGACTTGAGTGATGATGAACTGGTCGCTCTTCTGATGACGCCGAGTGTATTGGGTGGTTTCCCGATCATTTACCTAGAGACGATGTACATTCGATCTGAAGCTGATCATCTACCTCAGTTCCATAGACTGCGGGTACACGCACTGACAGCAAAGCCTGCAGTTGGTCGACTCATGACAGCGATAGGATTCCAGGAACCGGACAATAGTGCTTCGCTGCGAACCCTCTTATCAGATCCACGGGCACTTGCACTCACCAAGCCACAGAGCCCTCGTAGCATTATAACCAAGGAGCTCGACGGACGATTGGCCCGAATTGCACGTAATGAAGAAATCATGGCTCTCTTCGAATGCTACGACGCGACAGCTGAAGAAGCATTGTTGCTCAGTGTGCAACACAATAAGACTTGGCCAGCAAGAGTCCTGGCGGCAATGTATGGTGCATCCGGATTTGCCGGCAGGGAAGCACTTGTCGCGTGTTTTGAGTGCTCAAGGACTGCTATCGCGTTTCTACTGAACACCAAACCGTTTGCTATGACAACTCCGGTTGTATGTCGTCGTGTCCTTCAAGCTGACCAAGGAGTCCATCGTCGGAGAGTAGCATTAGTGCGCGGTGACTTTACTCGTCAGGCGTTCTTCAAGACGTGATGTCCCTACATCGCAGCCGATAAGACGCGATCTCATCACTGGAAGCGAGAAGTAACCACAATCACAACACCTCCAATGGGACACCTATTCACGCTCCAGCAAGAAACGGTGCTCAGTCGCAACTCATCGTACATAGGGATCAGGTGCGGGACAGTCAAGCAACGAGTCGGAACAATTAGTGACCACCTCATCATGTCGCAGAACACGCCATTCTTGGGGCACATGACATCATCAGCGACACGCAACCAACCAAGACTCTTGAGGAGCAAAGATGCACTGATTGATGGAGTCCTGAACCTGGCTGTAGTAAGATCGTGGGCAGATCTTGTCGATGAAGATGGCTCGGTCGGTCTCCTAGTTGACAGACTCATTGCAGCATATACCGACATCACATCAGAGAGGCTGCAAGTCTTGAGTGGCGTTCGGTCACATGGATCAATTGAACACCATCTAAGGAGTCGAGGGTTTAATCCTACCATTGCACCTAACTCAACAACTAATCTGCTCTCACTGTTTGCAACTGATACACGTACGTGCGGTGCCTTCATGCAAGGCAAGAAATATGCGGTCAACTTCTTAGAAGAGATGTTGTTCGCGCAATATCAGATCTTGCAAGAACTGCAGTGGCAACGAACGTTCAAATCGTTTGACACTAACTACCAGTTGGTTCTCACACCATGTGAGT
Organism: Priapulus caudatus; assembly: GCF_000485595.1. Classification (NCBI taxonomy): domain Eukaryota; kingdom Metazoa; phylum Priapulida; class Priapulimorpha; order Priapulimorphida; family Priapulidae; genus Priapulus; species Priapulus caudatus. The sequence continues at coordinate 6,755 of NW_014580818.1, forward strand.
GTTTCGTGGAACTGGAAGTTAAGCAGATCACAGTCGCCAAGCTCGCGAGTCTGCACTGTCTGCAACATTCAGTGCTCACCGTCGACACACGAAGAAACATCACGCAACAGCTGACAGCGATACTTGAAGATGCGGGTGAAAGGGGGAGTATTTCACCGATCGCGTTGGAGGAGCACGGATCACTTGTCGGTGTTGGTCTCATGATCGCATATTGGGGGACACTAGTTGAGACTATCGATGTTGTGAGCATCCAAGAGATGTCTGACACACACTCGTGGATTGAGCTTGCATACCTACGAGGGGTCGCAATACCAAAGACAATTTCGCTCAACATCGTTCGCCAGATACAACCTGAAGTGGTAGCCAGGCTACTACGACTCCTGAATCAAATGGCGCTGCTCTTTGATGCCCGACGAGCAGGACAGATTACGCCGAACACTCCGTCAACGCACTCGCCCTACGCAGCGGCGACTGATCATCTATGTACGCTATTCACAGAGGGAGGATTGCATGGACCGATAATGCACCATTTACTTGAAGAGCGTCAGCCGATCATCGCAGGTCCCACACCCTTGTATCAGGCCGTCTGGTACAGTTATCCAGAACCGGGAGATCACGAGATCCTCATCGACTTACTGCTCCCAGCGGATATTGAGGAGCATGCGTTTACACGGGTGTTAGAAGTGATGTATACTGAGCACGTGACACATAGTGTGGCGACAGGTGTGAGGGATGCTGATATCAGAAGACGCGAATTGGGAACGTTCGTAACTCAAGGTAAAGTGTCTTTAACGGTAGGTACACTAGGAAAATGTGTAGGGTATGCTGAGTGTGAAAGCCACAAGATCCATACGTTGCACAGGTGCAGCGTGACACGAATGAATGACCTATCACGCAAAGGTAGGAATCACTATGGCTGCATCGCACCTCAGGTACCACAGTGTGATCATCAAGGGTTCATCAACCTTCGTAGATTCGAGCAATCAATCAGACTCGATGCATCGTTACGTTCAACAGGAGAAAGGGAGCATGATCCTGCGGTTGTACCCGCACCGTCTGAGTCTCTAGAGATCTGGCACTCTACGACACACTCACCGTCACGTCTGTTGGCCACGTTGACGGTTCTTGGTGCCGCGGTTCGTGATAATATGACCATAGCAGTTCTTGGTGACGGTCAAGGAGGAATCTCCAACATGCTCGCTGACTCATCGCGCGGACTAACAATTCATTACAGTACGAAGTTCGTTGGAGGTCACGAAGAACAAGGCGCAGATCCGTTTCCTATGACATCATCAGCTGTTGACACAACATACATGACACTCGGGCTCAGAGACGTGACAAGGCCAATATGGCGCAGTACATTCGCTAATGATCGTCGTTTAATACCCGATGTTATCATCTGCGACGCTGAGCTCGAGTCATACGAGTGTCACCTGTTGACTATCGACAGTTTGGGACCTGTCCTCTCCGATAATCCTGGTCACGGCACCAAAATGTAGAGCGTAGTTTGTATGTTATAATTTAAAGTATAAATAATCACGAAGACGTATAGAATTTATGTTCACTAAAGAAATATATTGTTTACAAACAAGCCGTCTGCCGTCACGTCACGTCTTCCTCGTTCAACCCTCCCCTCAAATGCGCTCCCGAGTCTTATATATGACTCTCTTGTCCAATCACCGTCCAGCTCTACTCTACCCTAGCCAATCACACACAAAATAACACTCTGCTATTCAAATGAGAGCGCGCGGAAACCACATCTGACCCGCAGATGCGTAACGCTCCCGCTAGTCCCAACCTAACTATTTCTCATCTGTATGCTAAACGCCAAACCCTGCTTCTATGTACAACTAAATCTATCTACAATTACTAATGCAATGAACATGTGTAAACCATATGTTACAACATCACCAAGGCAGTGAAGAAAGGTTTGCCCAACTTGCAGATAGTTTACTGTTGGAACCACGTCAGGTGAGACGTGAAATTTTGGTTGAGGAGCCACGCTGCAAGCTCGGACGAGATCAAAGTCTATTCCGCTGGCCTAGGAGACTTCTTCAACTCTGAAACAAATGAAGACCTCGAACGGTTGGTGGAGGAACGGAAAGGAAAGTGGAGTCAGGCACATCTACGATGACATCAAGAACCACTCGTCGAAAGGTGTTCTTTCTCAGTGTGGACTTTTCTCCCCTTACACCGGTGTCACCAATAACCAGGCGGAATCTATCAACGCCATGGTGAAGAGGATAACTAAATGGCAAGAGGTGCCTGTCGACGGTATGGCACTGGCGGTCAACTTTTTACAGACCTATGTACACACGGAGTCCCTTCGCGGTCAATGCGACATGGGGAATTTGGAAGTTCGGGAACAGTTTTCTCAAACCAAATTGGAGCCTGAAGAAGTAACATTTCCAACAACCATCTGCCCTGAAAACCTGCTAGAAGCAGTGAAAAATGCTAACATCCAGTGCGACAAAGAGACGAAAGACACCCCCAGCACAGCCCACTGCACCTGCGTTTTCAGTCTCAGACTGCACTGGCCAAGGAACTGGTAAACAACAGGCAGGTGTTTCACTGTCCAGAAACCGGAGCGTTTGTTGTAGATCACAACTCCAGGAAATATGCAGTGACACTATTCCCCAAAGAAACCTGCCAGTGCCCATCGACAGTGACGTGCATACACATAATAGCAGCCCGAGTCAGTATTGGCATGGAAGTAGAAAGAGAAAAACAGACGATAAACCTAACAAAACTACGGAGAAACGCCCGAACTAGAAGAGATAAAAAGAGTGGAAGAAAACAACCAATACCCGGAGATGTGGAAGTGTTACATGCTCCTGACAGCCTCATTGAGGAAAACTCTCATACATCAACTCCTAGGAAACGCACCATAACGGAGGATGACCTTTCAAAGGCAGAGATCAGTGATGCTGATAGTATGGAACAGATTGAGACGCAACCATCAAAACGGGTTCGTTTTGAACTTGATGCTGGCTTACACAATACCAAAGATCTAAGTGATTCGCTTCCTGACATAAAAGGTCCACGTGCTCCAAAAAGCAGACAATGGACAAAAATAGAACGCGCACTGTCAATGCCTCCGTCTCTGGGTGTACAGGACACTCCAACCTCTATTGATAATGGACACTCCGAGAAAACAGTCGAAACACAGAAAACAGTCGAAACACAGTTCTCCACTGCCGAACTTCAAAACCTTCTAGAATTGGTTGGAAAACTTTCATTTAAACGGCCACGCAACATACTGGCTTATCGCGACGAAGAGCTGGTTAATGACCTAGCGCCGACTTTCTACAAAAGCAGTTTACGAGAGCACGGTGAGGAGATGGACTCGCGTGTTTATGACCTCACCTCTCGTACACCAGCCTCAACAGACGTTGATATATCCCGGAGAGCGGAAGAGCTACAGATGCTGGCAGCTGTGTTGTGTGTGACCTCGCAGAGCGATGTCGACCTGTTTAAGTTATTGGAGACGTTCAACCAGGTTCCAGGTTTTTCGGAAATGCCACCCATACAGATATCCTTTCGGGACGGAAGTCACCTAAGGATAGGCGCCAACGACATAGGACCTGCCGATTTCGGCAGTTTGGAAGGAGATAGGTGGATAACAGACAAAGTTATACACGCTTATCTGGGACTCGGATAGCATGAAAACAACACCGAGAGCATTGGTACCAGGTTCGTCGTTCTGTCTACACGGACTGAAATCTTAACGCAAGTAGATTACATTGGCGCCGTCAACCAAGGATTCGTGTGGAAGGAAACATCACACATCAACATTAACAGTGAAATCGTCGTCTTTTGGTGCTTCGCTCATTAAAAGAAAACCAGATCTAACAGCATACACGAGCCAAGATGATCCACGTTTTGAGGTAATAAACCTATGTGATGAAAAGTGACTGCAATTGAATATTGTATTGAGTCTGTAAAATAAATCACTTGCAACATCATTTGTTATGCATGCTTTGTGCACGAATAATATGCTCAATATGCTGGCATTTTTTGGTAGTTTCTAGAAAGTCTACTACACCATCTAGAATGTTGGAAACGGAACGTGAATGCCCAGGACGGCTTTACAAATGCCCAGAAGTCGAAGATGCTCCTGGCCAAACAAACTCAGGACGGGATCTACACGACAGGTAAGTCCTGCCTAATAGTTCTTTTTTGATTGCCCATACTCCATCTCGCACATGCCGTAGCGGCCAAACGGTCATCTCAATACACCCTGCAGTGACTGAAAAACGCAGCACATTCCCGCACCGATGTCACTACACTCGACACGTGACACTATGTTGTGCATGTCGCGGGAACAACGGCTTGGGATGCTTGGAATCTTGGCACTGATTCATGCTAATGCGTGCACATCCCATTACATCACAGAAATAATGTTGTAACAACATGTATTGTATTGTGTTCAGTGTGACATTTACATTAAAATTTACATGGCATTTGGCATAATGTAGCGTAAAATGCGGACATCGGGGCTTCACACATCCAATATCTCGAAGCTCATTACTCAGTAGCTTATTTGGAAATTCTAGTGTTCTGGCCACACAGAATTAGATACAATAGTCCATGAAATTGAAATCTTTGAAACAAAGTAATGAAAGAGTGCCGTTACACTGGGATTTGACTCCGCCGTGTCACAACTACAATCAGACTGTTTTCAGTAGACTGTTTCGAAGGTCGATATAGACTCTTCAGAATACGATCAAAATGTTGGCAAAAATGCTATCTGAGTAGATGAGTGAATAGAAGCAAATCCGGTATCTACCCACTCATCCTGCTATCCATTGGTAGCGCAACGTCTCTCATTGCTACTAATACGCCGTGGGTCCATGACCAACGTCCACCCCATATTGCAGGCGTCTAGTATGCTGCACTGGCTCACTCACAGCGTACTGCATAGCTGCAGACCGTTTCCTGTACTCAGATTCTGTGGGTGCATTCCATACCCACGGCCTCGCACGCAGTACTCGAAGCTCACTCCACACACTGATACGTCTCCGTGTGCTCGTATGGCCCTCACAATCTCTGAACCCTTACCTCTGCTCGCAGGCTGGGCTTCCGTCTCCACCTGCAGATCTGGTTGACCTTTTCTTGCACTGACCAAATCGAGAGTGAGTCGACTCCTGCACATTGGTGGCGCTCGTAGCGACAAACAAAGCCATCGGCACAGTGCTCGTCCAGAATGATACCGCCAAACACTCAGCACACACGGTGCATAGTTGTACGCGTGGCAATGCGTCGCGAACTGAGGTCTCGTTATGGTGACAAACAGTCACAAAAGCTATATAAAGTGATTAAACATAAATTATAAGTCAGTTGTAAACTATACAGAGTATCACATTCCAGAGAGAGAGAGATAGTGTTCGAGTCGTAGAGTGGCCCCAGGTATAAGCCTAATATCCTAGTCCGCTATAGCATGTTGAGCACTGTCACCACGCATAATTATGTGCAATTCCAACAACACGCAGTTGCGTACGCACGACTATATATATGAGTTTAGGTCAACACATAAGGATGACCAACTCACTCGAAGAGCAGCGAGCACGATCTTGGTGACATGTGGTCACGGATCGAGATGAGGGCAAAATAGGGGGGACGAGGAGGTGTTGAGGGGCATGGACGCGGGGACGGGTGGAGGGTGGGGGGTAAGGCAGGGAATCCTAATATAGACCCAGCCCAAGTTTCACATAGCACTAAACAGTCCTTTGTTAAACAGTCAACAATCATGTTTAACGCCTCCTCTTTGAGGGTCAAAAGAGTCAAATTATGTTGGCAATAAATGTCGATCCGCGGCGGTAATTTCAGATGGAAACATACGAATGATAAATATTTGTGATTTATATAGCGCCAATGAATGATACATCAACTGTAAGAGCTTTACAATGATATTACTACCATCGTCATCGGATGGCATACTGGCAATCATCGCAGCACACAAAGTGCAACGTTTTTTCACTTTCCATGGGTGATCATTCCCAGCCGAGGCAACCTTGTAGGTGCAACAGCTATGCTAAGGAAGCTACGTTTAAATAAATATCTTTCCTGCGTACCCATTTATACACTTGTGTCGAGAGCATGCAAATCTGTATACATTTTACGATACCAAATACAAGTATAATTTGACAGATTAGTCTACACTGGGTAAGCGTTAACTAAACAATGTGCGCATCTGCTGTCCCCATGACACTAACATCCCTTGGAATGTGAGTCGAAAACAAACATCCTTGTTGTGCCCTAAGTTCATCAGCATACTAGGTGTAACCGTGGGCCTCAGACCGCCACAAGGCAGAAGTTGTGTTGGGACCCTCTGTGCTTTCAATGATGTCATCAGCAAGTGTACTCGAAGGGTAGCTTGCTGTGTTATTCCTTTCCCAAATTGGTGGGTTCGCGCAGTAGGCATTGTGGTATGTCAGTGCCATACTGGACACCATGGTGGGACACTGACTGTGGCAACTCATTGATCATCATGAAATCCGTCCGACGACGACACGAGGAGTAAAGCTGGTGACCCTCCAACAGTATGATGTCGAGGTCAGCAGTAGTCCAACGGGCTAGTGAGGTCTTCTGTGCTGTCATCAGGGCAATCAGTGGCATGCAGGTACACTGAGTGCCACGGTTCTGTGAAGGCAGTAATGGACTACCCTGATGGAATGACCCTTGCACAGTTGACACAGCCCTTGTTCTGGTCTGCTGCATGAGCTGTCTGTGAAGAGCACGTCGCTTCTCTGGGCTCTGCTTCTTGGTGCGCCCCATAATCTGATAAATAAGACATCAGTAATAAGGCTTTTTTAACGACGCAGACAAAATGAGACCTGTATGCCCGCAGTATATGTGTGATAATAGTGACATTGGACTGCCATTTTGATGTGAGTACTTTCTTTATTCCCTCTCAATAGAGGTTACAAAAGTTACATGTACATACAGACATAAATACACATACATACATTTCATCAAACTACTAATGGACAGTTATTGTGAGAAAATGATATACATGCCTACCCTAGTTCTGAGTAGCGAGAGAGAAGTAAGTAGAGGCCTCCCCTTCCCTATCTCTCACGAGCGCACACGCATGCATGTGAACACACATCATGGGTATGTTATTGACTTGACTTTTGGCAAAGTTTCATTGTCTCGTAGAATTGGTGCCCGGCAACAAGATTTCGTGTTTCCCTTTGGGTGTGATTTGCAAGGCAAGTGAACGTTGAATATTCAGCTTGACCTTGATATCTAAAAAAAAAAGATGTTGTGCATTGTTTTATCATATATCATCATCATAAAACTATATTACAATCATGGCTCTGAGCTGTAATAGATAATATAATTATTTCTAAAGCAGAATTGTTTCTTATTTGTATTCTTGTGAATTCGGGTTGCGTGCACGACACCCAATTCCTCGTGGCGGCCGAAGTGCTCCTCGAGTGGGTCTTGGTTAAACCATGTGCTGAATACATGAGGTACACCAGACCCTAGGAAAAACTTTGCTGCTCCGATAAATCCCCTCCACTAGAATTAAAATAAGAGTGATCTCTATATTCCCAATAAAATTATATATTAAAATCAAAAAAGNAAATTATACTTGTATTTGCTATCGTAATTATATTAAAGATGGTGTTTGCCTATGTATTTTTTCATTATTATCCATTATGTTGAAAAATAATTTGGACAGATTGGTCATTGGTATCCATCTGAAAATTACCATTCTTGATGTTGGAAAATCCATCATAACAAATTGCATATATATTTCAGAGGTTATTCAAGTGATATGGTTATAATAGGCAAATATGTGGATATGGTGTGGCAAGATTGTGAGGTA
>NW_014580819.1:0-14316 GCF_000485595.1 Priapulus caudatus
GAGAAAGAGGAGAAAGAGGAGGTGGTAGAGGAGGAGGAGGAGCAGGAGGAGGAGAACGATGAGGAGGAGGAGGAGAAGGAGGAGGAGAAGGAGGAGGAGAAGGAGGAGGAGAAGGAGAAGGAGGAGGAGGAGGTGGAGGAGAAGGAGGGTCAGATACGGGGGCAGATAAGTAGGCTAAATTAGAGAAGGTGGAGTATGAGGATGAAGATGAGGATGAGGGTGAGGAGGAGAAGGAGGAGGAAAGGACGTAGGTGGAGTAAGAGGATGAGGATGAGGATGAAGAGAAGAAGGAGGAGGAAAGGACGTATGTGGAGTAAGAGGATGAGGATGAGGATGAGGATGAGGAGGAGAAGAATGAGGAAAGGACGTAGGTGGAGTATGAGGATGAGGGTGAGGAGGAGAAGGAGGAGGAGGGAAGGACGTAGGTGGAGTAAGAGGATGAGGATGAGAGTGAGGAAAAGCTTTGACGAAGGGCTTCATTAGTACGGTGTGGAGTGCGTCAGTGATGCTGGGTGAGTCTGATGAGAATATGCAGAGATGCTTGCGTCGCTACTCACTGAAGCAGCCAGACGGGCAGGCGGCGCCGTGTCCTCACGAGATAACATACGTATTAGAGCTTAGTGATTATGATTGCCAAGGCCCGGAGTGTGATCATGAGAGCAAACAGTGTCAACGCCAACGATGTCGGCAGAGGCGATTGGGAATTTGGAGAAGATATATATATATATATATATATATATATATAGAGAGAGAGAGAGAGAGAGAGAGAGAGAGAGAAGAGAGCGAGAAATAAGTGTATCATTTATTACGAGCTTTTCGCGAGATATAGGGTGTATCTTCCTCAGGGCTATGTGTGTGCTTCTGTTTATTGTGAGTAGCCACGCCTTAATTTTCCGGAGTGAAACTCAAATACGTTGTAAATACGGATAAGGATGTTCTGACGACCCCTAGATCAGCCCAGACTAGCTACACTAGATATACCCTGTTGGTGAACACGCCGCTAAACGTACGCGGAAAATACTGCCAGTTTGAAACCAGCGGCCAAACTACGCGCTTAAGATAACGTGAAAATCAGGCGCAGTAGACTGACTGGACAAAGTATACCGTAAAAACCACGCGGCTAAAAACTACGCCAAATATACCGGGAAAACCGGAGGCGGCCTAAAACTTACGCGCCAAAGGTATACCGTTTGAAAACCACGGCGGTAAATAGCCGTGAATTATACCGTAAAACCCAGCCCAAAACCACGGCTAAATATTCGTAGGAAAGACCGAGCTTACAACGAGCATCAAGAACGCAAAGATTATCGGGAAGATCAACGTTATTGATATTAATCTGAAGATGACGGGTTCGACTCTTTTAATTAAAGATGTTAACGAATCGGGGGCGGTCCGTCTCGCAAATTGACGGCTGTGCGCTAACACTGGTGTTTTTCCCCTGAGGAAGTGTATTGTTGAGTTGGATTAATACTTTATCAACAGACTTTTATGTAGCTCGGATTTGTTTGCTGTCTCGCCTGCAGGGCGTCAGCAGGTTTATGACACAGCGAGCCACCAGAGCCAAGCTGTGTGCAGTGTATACCGTTGCACCCAACTACCACTGTGCGGTTTCGGTCAGTGAGCAATTGGGGCTTCAGCGATTCAGGCGTGCTTGCTCTGACAATAGCACTTATCTAAAGAAAACGACGCGCGTTGCTCTGGTTAATTAGAAGCTGGTGTAGATTGAGATATGAGAGTTGTAGCGCCCATTGTAGTTGAGCGCTGTCGGAGCAGAGGGGCCGAGGGAGGCGAGAGAAGGGCCGAGAAAAGGGAAAAAAGAGAGAGGGAGCGTGATGATTTCCTGTAGCAAGTCAATGCGGGACGAAGCTCAAAAGAGAGGCGTGCATAAATCTAGGACGCCGCAGGGCGTCGGCCCAAAATTAGCGGAATATCGAGCGAGTTAGCTGTAAGGTTGGGAGCAGGAGCATGACAACAATAGACGGGGGAGAGGGCGAGGCGGAAGCAACAACATACAACACAACAAGCGCAGCGCAACGGCGACGTATAGTGATATTGATATATACGAACACGTCTGGATCTAACATAAATGATCCAACTCGATGTGACATCAAAATCCAATCCAAAATAAATGGAAGAATCCTGCCTTCTTCTCTCTCTACAACATTACACCACACACGCGGGCGCGCGCACACACACACACACACACAAAGCACACACACACAACACAATACACCCCCCCACACACACACACTCACACCACGCACGACACGCACACAATACACACACATACACACAACACACACACACACACACACACCACACGCACACGCACCGCCCCACACACGCACCACGGCACACAATCAACACGGCTTCACATGGTCATCGGCGTTAGCTCGACGTCACTCACTCGGACGGCGCACACACACAGCACGCACACACACACACACACACCCACAACACCACAGTAAGTATAGTATAGTTAGTTAGTAGTCAGTAGTAGATATATATAGTGAGATTAGTAGAATATGACAACGCGGCGCGAGAACGCGGACGCACAGAAACTGATAAAGGCAAAGCAGGACTGAGAGAAGAATATCAAGTTGAATAAGTAAATTCGCATGGCGTATAATCGCTACAGGAGATGGCCATATATCGGCTGGCGTGCGCTGTGATTATAACCCTGCCTGCATGCGGGGTGGTCTGAGCATTAAAGCGGGTCGTGTAGCAGGCGGTTAATGGTATGTGCCGCCCAGCCACTTAGCCATGTTAGGAGACTTCCTGGCATTTCTTTTGGCAGTTGTATATTCAATCGTATAGTCGCGGCGAGGGGTGCTGTTGGGCTAATGTTTAGTCGCGGGGAAGAGAGAACACAGCGGGCGGCGTGATCGTGAGTGGCTTGTTATGGGCCTCGGTGATTGAGTAAAGCAGACCGTAGTGAAAGTTTTTATGTGATGGTGCCATTTTTGCGCGTAAATGACGTGTGCTCAGCCTAATGAGTTCTTTTTTACAGCGGGAAGCGGATATTTTGACCTGGCGTTTGCGATTTGAGAGAGTTCCGGAAGGATTCCGGAGGGGAGAGCAAAGAAAGAGGAAAGGGAGGAGAGACTATTGAAGAGAGGGTTACTGCGTTAGCGTAGGTATGGCACTTTGTACTTGTGGCGACGCTATGTACGGTATGTTGACTATGTACAGATGTACGTACGTACTATGTACTATGTGATTATGTTTACTATGTACTGATCGTATGTAGGCGTACATGCCACTGACTTCGTATGTTACTACATACGTAATGTACTATGGCGCCTATTTTGCTATGCACTATGTATACTGTAATATGTTACTACGTATTAGTACATGGCACTAGAGGTCTATGTTACTACAGTGGCATATGCTGGACTATTCGACTATTTGTATGACAGCTGAGTGTTAGGCTATGCTACTATGGTCCATGTACTACGTCTATGGTAAATGTGTCCGTACTATATTATGACTATGCGAATATGATAGCTATCGTTGCACTATCGCGAGACAGAGAAGATGTACTACGGTAACCTATAGTTAAGTATTACTATTGTAAGGATGATCCTATCGTGACTCACGTCGATGTAGTCAACGTACTATGCTCTAGTACTAGCATGTAGTCATGAGAGCGGAACGTACTACGTGGGCTATGTCTATGTTATTGACTATTTTTTCTAGTTTAGTTTTTACTGACGTAGCCGACTTAGGCGCTGGTACTAAGACGAGCTATGAAAGCGCTTATTCATGAAGACACCTTGAGGACGCGAGGACTTACGGCAATTAGGTACGGAGGGAGGACTAGTACTAGGGCAGACTAGGAGGGGGGGGGGGGTACGGGTGAGTCTACGCCTGATACTATGGGAGTGAGTACGGTTAAGAGGGATTGTGGCTATGGAGCAACATTAGACGGAAAGGCCGAGACGCAGAGGGGAAGTGGCGGAAGGCCAGGAGAGAGCAGACGAGAGCGAAGCAGAGGGACACGATTAGGACAGACGAGATAGAGCACAAAGAGAGCGGAGAGAGGAGGATGAGAGAGAGGAGGAGCGTGAGGAAGAGAGAGAGACAGAAAGCGGCAAGAGAGAGAGTGAGGAGCGCGAAGAGAGAGACCACACACAGAGACAGCGAACGAAGAGAGAGAGAGAGAGAGAGATGATCGAGACGGAGAGAGAGAGAGGAGAGAGAGTGAGAGGAGAGACGAGGAGAGGTGAGAGAGAGAGAGATGAGGAGGAGAGAGGGACCACACACACGAGAGGACAGGGGCGAGACGAAGGAGGAAGAGAGAAGAGAGAGCCAGGGAGGAGAGAAGGGAAGGGGAGAGTACCGGAGAGGGGAAGAGAGGAAATAGTGGAACTGAGCTGAGAGAAGAAGAGAGATGATGGTGGGAGAGAAGAGACAAGGAGAGAGAGGGAGAGGGAGGGAGAGAGAAGAAAGAGAGAGAAGAGAGAGAGAGAGTAGGGGGGGAGAACCGCGCGAGCAGTAAAGAGGCGGGGAGCAGTTAAAAATCGGACGGCCTGATAACTTTCAATGAGAGAGCAAAGAGATGACCAGGCCTGCGAGGCCAAGGCGATAGAGGGATGGGGGGGGTGACAGAGAAGTATTGAGACGAGGAGAGTGGCGGATAATCAGGAGGGCGATGAAACGTAAGATGGCCAGATAAGAAATTGATCAGAGCAGGAAATTGGAAGGAAGACAGTGGCGGGATGAAGGCACGAGAAAAAAAACGAGCGAGAGATGATGACTCTCTCGCCCTCAGCCCTCTCTCATGTAACGAGTTTGCTTTGATTCACGTGCTTGGGCCGCAGGCCCAGGGCGCTTAGAAGCAAATCAGAAGCAATACATAAGCGGACTGGATGACTAAGAGAAGGAAGCAGAGGGAAAATTGGTAGAGTAGGAAACGGCGACATGATGAGAAACATAAGAAAGAGATGAGAGGATGGCGAAGAGGGGAGCAAGCGTTATAAATGTGTAAGCATTGCACAGGGCTAAGAAGGGGAATGCGGAGTACGTGGCTGAGGGAGAATGAGGGTTGAAGGAGGGGGAGAGTGGCATGAAGAGCAGAGAGGGGAAAGCGAAGTAGCGAAACATGCGGTAGCCGGTTGAAGGAGGGGGGGGGGGGGGGAGGGTAGGGCGGATGGAGCAGGTGAGCGTTGGATGAATTCACCGTATGGCATGCATGTAATAGTGTGGGGGGGAATGGGGAATAGCAGTGGAGGGAGTGGGTGAAGTAAGGGTGGAGGGGGCGAAGATGATGAGGGAGGAGCTACAGACTGCGACGCGAGTCGTGGGCTCCGCATCTGAAGGGATGCTAACAGGCAGGCAGTGAGGAGCGAGTTACGAGGGATGCGAGGACCCGTGTCCCCGGCGTTAATTAATGACGAGCGAGGTGCCGAACAGCTGGTGCTAAATATTTTGCGGAGGGTTTTGATGCGGACGTTAAAGTTTATGGCTGCGCTAATTCGAGCGGAGGACGAATGCGCGCAAAGTGTTTTGCACACAGTGGTGCGTTGTCGCCTGCTAGTGTAGGCGTGCCGGTGGACGGTGTGGTTAGGCGGTCGAGGACCTTGGGCGGGCAGCAGCGTAAACGCTGTGCAGCGTCCGGAACTACGGACATTACACGGTGCTGACACAACCATATGTATGGATAAAGAAAACATCTTGTAAAACACAATCACTTTTTTCTCACAGTCTTTCTCTCTCTCGCACCCCTCTTCCCTCCTCTCCCTAGCTCTTTCTCTCTATCATTCATCTATTTTTTTGTTTTCTCATTCTTTTTTGTTCTTTCTTCTGTCACTCACTCTTATCTCTCGCCTTCTCTCTCTCTCTCTCTCTCTATCTCTCTCTCTCTCCCCCTCTCTCTCTCTCCCTAGCTTTTCTCACTTATCACCGTCACTCTCTTTCTCTTTCTCGCTCTCTTTTGTTCTCTCTCTCTCTCTCTCTCCTGTGCTCTCTCTCTCTTCTCTCTCTCTCATCTCTTAACTCAACTCTTATTCCTCGTTTTCTCTTCTCTCTCACTCGTTCTTTTCTCACATCTCGCTCGTTCTCGCTCTTCTGGTTATCTGTCTGCTTCTCGTTCTTCCCTGTTCTTCTTTCCAACTGTATCTTGCTCTCGCTGTCTCCTATTTCTTCGTCGGTTCTCTTCAGCCTCTTCCTCTCCCTTCCTCTCTCTCAGTTCTCCCCTTCTCTCTTCTCTCGCTCTCTCTCTCTTATCTCTCTCTCTCTCTCTCTTGGGTCTTGCTGTCTCTTCTCGCACTTGCTCTCGCCTGCGGGTAATAAGCTATCATTTCATTCCTGTCTTTTAATTTTTTTCCTGCTTAAGAAATTGAATGGCAGGTATAATTCGCGCATGCTCAGGTTTTATGCAACGCCCGGAACAACATAATAATTACGATGGGTAGCTGATTACAAGGTTAAGAACATACACTCATCTTCGTCAAACTGATTACTTCGTCATCCACCCCCTTCCCACGTCACTACCAGGTGACGTGCTATAAAGTCATCAATCTCTCCTCAATCCCATCATATAAATTACTCTCTCTCTCTCTCTCTCGTCGCTTTCTCTCTCTCTCCGCTCTCTCTTCTCTCGCTTTCTCTCTCGACGACATACACAAACCACAAAACACGATCACACAGACAGCCACACAGACACACACACACAGCACGATCACACGACAACACCCACAAACACACACACACCACACACACACAACAACGGCGCGACACCCACACACACACCCACACACGACACCCATACACACACACGCACTCACGCTACGCGCTGGCGTCGCACTGCTTTCCTTGCCTCCCGTGTTCAGCAATTTCTCGGAACAACGCATGCAGCGAGAAATGCAGGAGAGGCGGGGGTGGAGGAAAGTAAGCCCGGACTTATCTATGTGGAGATTAGTGCAGGCGACTTAGCAATCGGCGCACCAGCTATCGTCGCCACCTCGCTGCATTCAGAATTGCCTTCTCCTCCGGCTTCATACAGTTTTTGAATCGGGGTCTTGAACAAACGGGCTTAAGAGGGTTATACGAGGGGAAGCTGATTGGTTTATTCGTTGCGCGCGCCGAGGCGCCAGTATGGCCGCGGCGCATAGCACGCATGTTAACATTTCAATCCTCGGCCAGCGCCGTCTCTCTATCTGCACTGACACATGAAGCACGCCGCGCAAAGTCGCTCTGTTAAGATCCGTCATCGCGCTATCACACACCGCGATGCCACATGCTCGCGCGCATCTCAATCTGCTGCACTCATCCCAACATCTTCCTTCTTCCCCTGTGACTCCCAGGCGAGATTCTCCCTGCCAGAGCCTCACGGTCTCCGCCTCACTCTTCTTACATATAGAAATGACGAAAGAAGAGGGAAGAGAAATAAAAAGAGGAAGAAGAATTAAGAGAAGAAGACGCAAGAGTAAGAAGAAGAAGAAGAAGAATGAAGAGAGTAGTGTAAGTAGCTAGCCAGTAAAAATGGAAGACGAAGAAGAAGAAGAAGAGAAGAAGCAGAGAAAATGAGATCCGATTGATGATGATGGATGATGATGATGATTGATGTGAGTTGAATGTGATGATGATGATGGATGATGATGATGATATATGCTGGTGATTTTGATGACAATGATGTATATGATGCAGACGATGTTGTCGTCACCACAGGGCATGGCGACCGATGTACATATGACTCATTCGATCTGTAAGTCACCCGTGGCCCCGTCACGGGTAGGACATGGCAATAATGCAGACCATGGTCATGCTGTTCCCATTAGAGAAATCGCACGCACAATCTTGCTCGCTGATTGCCTGTCGCGGTGTTTAACATTTGTAGTTGAAAACAGTGGTAACAAAGCTGGCTTGGACAGCGTTTAGGCCACGTCGCAGCAATAGTCGCGCCAGCTGGGTTCCGTGCTAAACAGAATCGAGAGAGATTAAACAGCGCACGGTCAGCGCCCCCTGCAATTAACGGCGGAGAATAAAATACCTCATTAAAATTCCCAAAGTTTTGGCGCGCGGTAGCAGCGCGCGCGTTTGACGAAACTCTCCGACACAAAAGAACATAATACAAACCCACACATCATAATCGACAAAATTATCCCTTCTTCATACAGCACATTTACATTGCAAAGACCACTGTGCAACAATGCAGATAAAGCTACGCGCGCCATAGTTTAGCGGCCCGCTGCGGCGGACTCGGGTATTGCGAGCGCGTCGACGAAGACCTGCGACGCGCCGGACCCAAAGAATTGAAATTTAGCAGCTAGTCATTTGAATATAAATCGCGGCGAGCGATTATGAAAAGCGAGGTTTTGTGCCTGGTGGCTCTAATCCTGCTGCTACAAGCCCTGCTCCCAATCACGACCGCTAAGAAGAGAGAGAGATGAGATGATAGACTGAGAGAGAGCCAGAAGGATGGACGAGAGAGCGTAGAGATGAGAGAGGGAGAAAGAGAGAGGAGCGGAGAGAGAGAGAGAGAGAGAGAGAAAGAGTAGAGAGAGAGGACGAGAGAAGAGAGAGCGGAGAGGGAGAGGAGACGAGAGAGAGAGAGAGAGAGAGAGAGAGAGAGATGAGGAGAAGATGAGAGCGACGCGGCGCTGCAGAGAGAGAGGTGATGCGAAGGATAGCTAGGACGCCCCGTCCTGCATTATGATGAACGCTATAAGCCTGGTCGCATAGCAAGAGCGCGCCATAACCTT
Source organism: Priapulus caudatus (assembly GCF_000485595.1). Classification (NCBI taxonomy): domain Eukaryota; kingdom Metazoa; phylum Priapulida; class Priapulimorpha; order Priapulimorphida; family Priapulidae; genus Priapulus; species Priapulus caudatus. Next base: position 8,706 of record NW_014580819.1, read on the forward strand.
TTTTTTTTGATGAAGGAAATGAGGGGGCTTCGACATGAGTGACTGCATTCAGTGGCGAGGGATAATGCGTCTTCAGCGAATCCTGAACCCAATTGAAACCCGAATCATTGCGGACGCTGCGAGAATTGGATGGGCAATCCATTCCATGCTCTAATCCATTCCATCGTTTATCCTTCCATGCCAACCAATTCCATCTCATCTCGTCACGTCCCGTGCCGTCTCGTGATGTCTAATCAACTCCATGTGGCCGTTTACATCATACATTTCCAATTCGATCTGATATTCATTAACGATATCACCTTGCATCCGATACCTATGCCAGTCCACTCCAGGTCTTCACCGTGACATCCACTCATTCCATGTTACCATCCATTTCGAATTCACAGACCGACGACCATCCATCAAGATCCAGTGTCACCATGTCCGCACATTCCAGTTCCATGTTCACAATGCCAATGCCTTATAGTCGCAGAGTCATAGTCGCACTCACGCTTACCCTATCCTAACCTTCCATCCAAATACCATCCATTCCATCCATCATCCATTCCATGTCCAGTCCATATCCATCCATCCAACTTACATCGCACTTCAGCAGATGGACCAGACTGAGAGATCCTATGCGTTATCCAATCCATTCACAATCCATCTCAATCCGATCAAATCCTTCGAATCCAGTACGCATCCTCCATCCGAACCGTCCATCCGATCACGTCACATCCATCCATCACCATCTATCATCCATGTCATCGATTCATGCAGCTGAACTATCCCATCATCGACGACAGTATCTTATCGTAATCTAATTCATCCCATACCAGTCGCGACGCTCGTAATCCCAGTCCGTAATCCATCCATTATCCATGAAGCCACGCCAAGTTTGGTAATAGCGTTACGATACTGAGCAGAGCGAAGTGTGCGATGAACGATAGATTGGAGCAGGAGCAATCAAGGGTGAGGATGATGGAAGGAGAAGAGAGCCTAGACGTCGCAGATGGGAGAAAATAGCAGTGAGTAGGCCGGGCGCATAAACACTCTACTAAGAAATGTGGACTACATTCGATGCGTATCGGCTAGGTCTCGTGATTATTTTCGACGCGTGTGTCCAAAAGGACGGCACTTACGCGCACGAGACAAATGGCGATTAGAATCCACAAAGAGACGACTAATAGATGCCGTATCACTGTGAAGTGCACTAGCGACAAGAAGACTGTTGCACTTGAAAATGTAGAGATGTAAATAACTTTGAGACCTTTGTGTAACGTGGCGTCGTGCGTGCGGGTAGCGGAGCGTGAAAGGGCGGTGAAAGTGCCTGCGTGAAATAGCCGAGAGACGCCGTTACAGAGCATTAGCCAACTATTTATTAACGAGCTTTGGTGCACCCATTTCGCTTTCCGCTGCCTTGTCTTCCTCGGGCCCCTCGCTCGCTCATCAGCTTGACGTTCTCCTCCTCATAAGCGTTGCTTCCTGCTTCTACCTGTCTCCTTCATTCTGCCTACCTTTTGCAGGGCGGGCGGCGGGGCGTCTCCTCCTCTTTCTCCGTCAGCTCATTCTCGATAGTTCCCTGCCTCACCTCCTTGCGTGAACAGGGGTGAATTTCGGGGGCCGGAGGGACCGGGTCTAATCCTTCGTTCAAGCCGATAGCTATTCTTCCCTGAGATGCTTTCCCTTCTCGTTTCTTCATGTCTTTCCTCGCGGCCTTATTTTTTTCTGCTTTCGCCGACTCCGTCTCCTTCAAGGAATTTACTCTCCCTCTGCACCTTCCCCAGTATGTCTCCCGTCTTGGTGTCTAATCCCACTCGTGTAGCTCCTCCTCAGCATTATGCGCGAACACGGACATCGGTGTAGGCCCAAAAGGGGGGGAAGGGGGGGGGGGGGAGTACGGGGGGGGGACGTCAGGGGTCGTCAATAAGCGATATATAAATCTGAGTTAATAGAAGAGGCATGCAGAATTGCGGTGCTCCTCTCGCCGCCCTGGGATTGGCTTTCACTTCTACTGCTCTCTCGTTCTCTGCTCGAGTCTCGTCCCTTCGTCTCTCTCTTTCTGGTCTTTCTCTCGCGGAGGTCTTACGTCTCTACTCTCGTGTCTTCCTCTCTAGTCTAATCTCAGTCTGGGCTCCGTCGTATGCTGGCTCTCGTACTCTCTACCCTCTCTCTTAGCTCTGCTCATCTCTATCTTCCCTCGGATGTGCTCTATACTCTCTCCTCTCTCGTCTCTCGTTCTCGGTGCATGGCAGTGCCTGCATCACTCCCGTCATGGCGCCATGCCTCTTCTCTGTGAATTGCCTTTTCTCCCTGCGGCGCACAGGGATGCCTCTCTCTCTTCTCTACTCATGCTGCGTCTTGCTCTCGTCTCTCTTGCGGCTCTCCAGTCTCTAGTCTAGTCGTCTGTCGATCTAATATGGTCGCTTATCTGTCCACGTCACTGTTTTCTTTCTCTTCCTTGCTCTACTCTGACGTGGTGCTACGCGCACAGACGCCGAATTTCCATTGCTGCTTCGTGTTACTCCTTGGGGCTGACCTGCCTGCTCGGTACATCGCAAATAACACTCCTTCTCTTATCGCGTTAGTGGCGTCGTGTTCGTGACATTTCGTCTGCTCGGGTGCGTCATGCGGTGTCTCTTCTCTCTACCTCTTGCGTCTCTCTGCGGGTAGGTCGATTCTCGTCTCTCTACTCGTCTCTCTCGTCGTTCTCTCGTCTGTGACGATCTTATGCCCTCTACCCCTAGTTTGTATGTTCTGAACTAGTTGCTGCTTTCCCATCTCTTCAACAGAGTTTATGGTCAGTCTCCTCGCTCCCGGCGGACACCATGCATCTACTCGTCGTGAGCATATGTATAGCTGAATGCTGCCGTTTTGGGCATGGGGGCAACGTGTAGCGACTCCAGAGTCTCCACCTGCCAGGCATATAATCGGTGGGGGTGCGTCGAGTGGGGATATAGCAGGTGCAGCGAGAGCAGCGCAGCACGTATTGCTGTCTCCGGATTACCGACGATTTTATCAACGTATATAAGGAGAGTAATGGTAATGATACTGGCGTTTAACGCTGGGGTATAGTAACCAGCTGCAAGTAGTCGTTATATCCGGCGTGACTATAGCTAAGAGTAGGTTTATTTATATTACTGGAGAAATTCTTGAGAGCAGGAGCGCGGAGCGTGGGCGGCGGCGAAGAGGAGGAGCAGATGCGCTGGCGTCAACGTAGTGCGAACGGTTTGCGTGCATAGAACGCGTAGGGAACTCGTATTAATGAGGTGCGGAGTGACAATACCGGTGTGTGAGTCGATGTGTGGTGCTTGTTGTGTGACGCTAGAATGAACGTGTGTTTGCGTTGGGCGATGCGTGGACCACGTCCGTGCGGTACGTGTGACGCGGAAAAGGAAATAGTACGTAAAACTGAGAAGCAGCACACAAAAGAAGCCGGTAGTGCGTTGTGCGTAGTAAAGAGACGTAAATACGCAAGGCGTGTGCGTGTGGCGCTCGAAAGTGGTAGAGTGTCTGTGTGCGTATGTAGCGTGGTGCGTTGTGCGATGATGACGTGGTGCTAACAATACAACATTAAAAAGACGAAACCCATACGCGATGTGTTAATAGTGTGTGTGTGTGTGTGTGTGTGTGGTGCGCATAGTAACAAAAGATACCACCGAGAATATCCAACAAAGACAAGGCGCAACCAGGAACACTGCAGTGCGCGTGGCCGTAGTGGCGTCCGAGTGCGTCGTGCCGATGTGTGCGTGTGACGTAAGTGCGTGTGCGTAGTACATGCGTGCATGTGTGTTGTGTGTGTGAGGATTAGTGTGGAGTGTCTGTGCGTGTGCATATATCATTAATAGCGCTGTGGTGTGCACGTCCGTGGTGAAATAATTATCCGTTGATAGTACGATATAATATGTACGTCGTGCGTGTGATCGTGTGTGATAATTGTGTGTTGTGTGATGTGGTGCGTGTGCGGCTCTAGTGGCGCGCGCGCTAGCCGCGCGTAGTTTTGTGTTATATGCGCCTATAATTTAGTACTAGATATAACCATAATATAGTAATCTTAACGTATACGTTGATCAATATTATTTATCTTCGATTCTTTAATTATTTACTTTAGTACAATGATAGTTGATTACGGGTCATGTATCGTAGATACTTATCTGAAATTACATTAGATCGATAACCACGTTGACGTTTAGAGAAAGGGGAGGGTAGAGAAGTGCGAATTTGTGTGTTGTGACGTGATACAGAATAGGACGACACCATTGTAGCAAGAAGATGCAGGATGACTAGCGGATGACTGGATGTTGTGTGTGCTGTGCATTGATACTGATCGTTGTGCATGTGATGTGGTCATGTTGGTTGTGTGAGACCTAGAACATCAGAATTGTGTGTGTTAGTGTTTCGTGGTGTTGTACGTTCGTGCTGCAGCATAGTCCATCTAGACATAGTACATGACATGATAGTCATACATACTGCGGTTAATAGTACGTAAAGAGTCCAAAGTGAGTTACTAGCACATAGTAGTAGTACGGTACTAGTAATAGTAATAACGGACGTATTACATAGCTAGTCAGTACTACCATCTAGTACGGTAGTGTTAGTCGTAACGTATTAGACTATTACTAGTACATACAGGTAGTTGTACGTAAGTAACTAGACTAATAGTACATGAGTACGTAGTACGTCTGTGTGTGTGCGTGTGTGTAGGTTGCATATGTGTTGTACAATAGTACATAAGGTACATAGTCGTAGTTACATTGCTACATGGTACATAATATAATTGTTATGTACCGTGTAAGAGTGTGTGCATGTGTAGCATTGTGTGAAACTGATGTGATGTGTTACGTGTATGTGTGTGTGGCATGTCGTATTTACGGTGTGTAGTAGCGCTGTTTGTGCTTGTTACGGTGAGTGTGTCCGAGTAGTGCTCTTTTTTTACAGTTGGCGTGTTAGCGTAGTACATTATGGTTTAGTGTGTTGTGTCTGTCGTTAGTACATATGTACGTACGTACATTAGTACACTGTACATAGACATATTGGCTGGAGCGGAGTAGTGTTAGTGGTGTGTCGGTGTGGTGGTGAGTACATTAGTACTCATAGCATAGTACATGATTGCATGAAGTGCATGGTACTCTATGTGTGTGTGTGCTGGTGCGTGCGCGTGTCGCACGTTGACTTGTTTTGCGTGAGTAGCAGTAGTAGGTGCAGTAGCGATTTGTGTGTGTTGTGGTGTGTTGTGCTGTGGGGTTTAGCGGATAGTAGCGATAGTACATAGCTGCCATGACGCAAATAGGTGATGGTAGACGATAGTCAGTGTAGTACAAGTGATGACGGTGATGGGTAGCGAATTGTGTATGTCGTAATAGTGTGTGTGTGGGTGTGTGTGTGTGTGTGTGGTTGTGTGTTGCGGCGGAGCGTGCCGCAGTGGGTGATGTTTGTGTTCGTAGTACACTAGTGCGATAGGCGAAGATAGTGCATAGTGACCATAGGATGATTGTTGTGTGTGCATTAGTTACTCGGTGGTTGTGTGGTGTGTGCGTGGTATAGATTGTGCACTGGCGGAATACGTGAGTAGCATAGGTGTATTTGGGGCGGAGCGGCGAAGGTCGATACGCTTTAACATGTCCGTTTGGCT
>NW_014580820.1:0-8911 GCF_000485595.1 Priapulus caudatus
CTCTCTCTCGCTCTTTCCCGCTCTTTCTCTCACTCACTCACTCGCTTGCTCGCGCACTCAGTTATCTCTTCCTGCCGCTTTCTCTTTTCAGGAATTACGCATTTTTAATCATGTTTTTTTTAGAAAAACGCGCATTGTTTCTAACAGTTTGCTTTTAACTGTCACATAATGTTAGGTGCTAAACGATCGGTACGGGCGTTCGCTGAAGAAAATAATTAATGCAGAAATATCAATTTGTGCATCCGCGAGCGCCAGTCCTTAATTAATAATAGTTGCTCATTATAATTCGCATTTTAAAATTGTCGGAATCGTTAATTAGCTATTATTGGATCGCACACGCTTTGCAACGTTGTTCGTGACCCACAAACGGCGGGCGGGCCACGAGGGTAGGGAATCAACCGCGTCCACTGGTGCCTCACGGTGTGCGAGCAAGCCTTGATCGTGTACGCAGGGCGGGATGGATATTATATATTATTTATATATTATGTACATGTATATGTATATTATGTAATTTAACAGGGAGAGGTCGGTCGCCCACGGAAAGAGAGGAGGCAGAGAGTTGCATGGTGCAGGAGGGGAAAGGGGATGGATGGAAGGAAGGAGGGAAAGATGCGCGTAGGTTGTTAGGGGCAGAAGGGGATGGATGAGGTAAGGAGGCGAGAGGCGCGTAGTTGTAGCGGAGAGTGATGATACAGTTAAATTAGCAATGGTGAGTTGGTTTGCGCTTATGATGATGTTGATGGATGTGATGATGATGATGCTGAGTGATGATGATATGATGGCACGTATTGACGATGCAAGATGACGACGACGATGACATGATGACGACGGCGACACGCGATGTGATGATGATGAGGATTGGTACCGCGCGTGGACGCTGCTACGCTATTAATTAACTACAGTGCGCTCTCTTTAATTCAATTTAACGGGGAGGCGCGCTGCTGTGTGGCGCGCTGCACGCATGTGCTTGTGCCGCGCGGCGCTGCACACACGGACTTACTCTAACGAGCGTCACCGCTACCGCCTCATACGCACCCGCACATCCCGTCACAGCGGCTGCGCATACACTGTCGCCCGGCACGAGCCGCCGGCTCCGGAAAACCCGCGGCAGGATTTGCTTTTGTCGCTGGGGGCATCAGCGTCACGCGAGTGAGGTCACCGCGCGGATAGGTGGCGACGTCCGCGCCGGATAGGTGGCTGCTAGCCGGGCGGTTAAGTGGGCCGGTAGCGCGCGGTTAGTGCGCGAGTCGGCGGATAGGTGGCGCGCGGTGCGGCGGTTGGCTGGCGTAGCGGCCGGTTAGGTGGCCGTTAGCGGCGGTTGGTGCGCGACGGTCCGGGGATAGTGTGGGCGTGCGCGCGCGGCTAGCCGTCGTCGTCGGTTGCTTGTCGTCGTCAGTCGTCATCGTCGGTCGTCGCTTCGTCGCTCGTCGTGTCGTCTCGTCGTCGTCGTCGTCGTCATCGGGTGTCGTGTCATTCGTCGTCATCGTCGCGTCGTCGTCGTCTCGTATCGTCGTCATCGTTGTCTGTCGTCGTCGTTCGTCGTCTTCGTCGTATCGTCGTTCGTCGCTCGGTGAGAGCGGTGAATTAATGGTGCTGTTGTTTCGCTCGTTGGTGCGCACCGCACCGTCTGTAATGACCCTCTTTCACGCGCGCGCTTTTTTTCAGAATGTTGCATTAATCATCGATCGACGCAAGAACGAGGGAGGGGGAGAGTGGGGAGGGGGGGCAGGGGATGATCGGAGTGGCGAGGAGGATGCGCGCGAACGCAGAGAGAGAGCCTGAGAGCCGAGAGCAGAGGGCATGGGAGAGGTATGATGGGGTAGGGAGCGAGCAGAGCGCGCGCGGTGGGGTAATGAGAGGTGAGCAAGAAACTTGGAGAACGAAGGAGAAGATAGGACAGCAACCGCACGGACAGACAGACAGACAGGACAGACAGACAAAGACAGAGAGGTAGTGCCAGGGGGTGGAGAGAAGAGTTGATGGCAGGCCGAACAGCGAGTGTGAGCAAGCGAGCGAGAGAGGATAGAGCAACATATATGTGGAGAGGAACGAAAGAGCCAGCGCCGAGCTAGAGAGTAGAGAGAGGGCGCGCGGAAAGAGTGGATGCAGGGAAGAGGGTATAATAGTGAGAGGGAAGCAGAGGCATCCTCGGGAGGCTTTTCAGAGAGGAGAAGGGAGAGAGCGTGTCGTGAAGAACGGGAGAGACGAGGAGAGCAGGGCATTACGAGCGCAGCGAGAGAGAGGAGACGGAGAGACGAGAGACGAGAGATGAGAGAGAGAGAGAGAGGAGGAAAGAGTAGAGAGAGACGAGAGAGAGACGACGACGAGAAGACGAGCAGACGGAGAAGATAGAGCGAGCTGCAGAGTAGATCGAGGAGAGAGATCGAGAGAGGAGAAGAGTAGATGGGGAGAGAGTGGAGGAACCGATCAGAGGAACGCGGAGATGAGGAGTAGCAGGGAGAGAGAGGCGAGAGAGGAGAGGAGAGAGACGAGAGGAGAGCCGAGAGAGAGAGAGAGGAGAGAGCGCGCGTTGAGAAATAGAGAGAGAGATGAGAGGGCAGCGCGCAGTGGACGCGAGCAGGAGAGAAGAGAGAGAGGAGAGAGAGCGAGATGAGGAGAGCGAGACAGAGCGTAGAGAGAGAGAGAGAAGAGAGGAGAGAGCAAGAGAGAGAGAGAGATGAGAGAGAGAGAGCGAGCAAGTATGAGAGAGCGAGAGAGAGAGGAGAGAGAGCAGTCGAGAGGAGAGAGGAGAGAGAGAGAGAGCAGGGAGAGAGGCGCCGGTGAGACATAGAGAGGGAGAGAGAGAGAGGCGCGCGTGATGAGAGAGAGAGAGAGAGAGCTAAGAGAGAGAGAGGAGAAGCGGAGAGGAGAGAGCGAGAGAGAGTGAGAGAGCAGGAGAGTGCCAGAGAGAGGAGGAGACGGAGAAGAGCAGAGAGAGAGGAGGAGAGAGGGTGAGAGAGAGAGGTGAGAGAGAGAGAGAGAGAGGAGAGGAGGAGAGGCGAGAGGAGAGAGAGCGCGCGGGAGAGAGGCGGAGAGTGAGGAGGAGATGGGAGAGGAGCGAGTGAGAGAGAGGGGACGAGCAGACGGAGAGGAGCACGAGAGGAGGAGACGGGATGAGAACGAAGATACGTGCGAGAGAGGAGAGAGAGGAGAGGAGGAGCTAGACCGGAGACCCCCAGGGGTTGTCAGCCATCTCTCTCTTTGTCGCTTTCCTCCTCTTCTGGAGTGCGTGGTCTCCGCCCCGGCGCCGGTTGTGTTGTTGAGAGCAGATTGCTGACCCTGGGTCTCGCGTCTATCTCTCTCTTCTCTCTTCTTTCTCTCTCGTCGCTCTATCTTTCTTTCTGCTCTCCGTCTTCTCGTCTTTCTCTCTCCTCATCTCTCTCTTGCTCGCTCTCGTCTCTCTCCTGTGGCGAGCTTCTCGTGGGCTTCTCTCCTCTCTCTCTCTCTCTCTTCGCTGTCTCTCTCCTTCGGCGCGCTCCTCCGCTCGTGTGCTCGCGTGCGCGTCGCGGGTCGGGCGTTGCCGTTCTTCCGTGCCTCTCTCTTTCGTCTCCTCTCTCACCTCTCTCTCGTGGTCTTCTCTTCTCGTGCTTCTCTCATCTCGTCTGCTCTCTCTCTTCTCTCTCTCTCTCTTCTCACTCTGCGTTCTCTCTCTCTCCTCGCATTCTCTTCGCTCTCTTCTCTCTCGCTCTCTCTCTCTCTCTCTCTCTCTCGTGCTCTTCTCTCTCTCACGCGCCGCTCTCTCTCTCTCTCTTCTCTATTTCTTATTTTTTTCTTCTTTTTTTTTTCTATTTTTTTTTTTTTCTTTTCTTTCGTTTCTTTTTTTTTTTTTTTTGTTTTTCATCACGCGCGGCTCTCTCTCTCTTCTCTCTCCTCTCTCTCTCTCTCTCTTCTCTCTCTCTTCTCTCTCCTCTCGCTCTCCGCTCTTCCTCTATCTCGCGCTCTTCACGTCTCTCTCTCTCTCTCTTACTTTCCTCTCTACTTCTCTCTCTCTCTCCGTCTGTCTCTCTGCTTCTCTCTTCTCTCGCTCTCTCGTCTTCTCTCTCTCTCCTATCTCTCTCTCTCTTCACTGCGCGCCTTCCTCTCTCTTCTCTTTTCTCCTACCGGCCGCGCTCTTCTCTCTCTCTCCTCTCTTCTCCTCTCTCTCCTCTCTCTTCTCTCTCTCGCTGCTCTCTATTCTCTCTCTCTGCTCTGGTCTCTTCGGTCTCTCTTCTCTCTCCCTCTCTCTCTCTCCTCTCTCTCTCTCTCTCTCTCTCTCTGCGCTCTCTTCTATCTCTCTCTCTCTCTCTCTCTCTCTCTCTCTCTCCCTCTCTCTCTCTTTCTCTCTCTCTCTCTCTCTCTCTCTTCTCTCTCCTCTCTCTCTCTCTCTTCTCTCTCTCGCTCTCTCTATTTTCTCTCTCTCTCTCTCTCTCTCTCCTCCTCTCTCTCTCTCTTATCTCTCTCTCTCAGCCTCCTGGCTCTCTTCTTCCTTCCTCAGGATTTCTTACCCTTATCCTCCATCTCTCTTTCGCGCCGCCCTCTCTCTCTCTCTAGCTCGTGGCTCTTTCCTTTCTCTCACTTTATGTTTCTCTATCTCTCTCGCTCGCTGCTCACTCTCGCTTGGTTTCCCCCTTCCTCCTCTTCTCTTTCACCCCTTGCTACTCTCTCTGCTGTCTGTTGTGTTCTGTCTGTCTGTCTGTCTTGTCTGTCTGGGCTTCGGTCTGTCCTGTCGTATCTGTTGCCTTCGTTTCTCAATTTCTCTCCCTCTATTACCGACCGCTCTCTCTCTGCTCCCTACCATCAGTACTCTCCCTTCTCTTCTCTATCGCTCTCGCTCTCTCTTGGTCGTTCGCCCGCGGCTTCTGTCTCCCTCTCTCATCCCTCCGCACCTCGGCCAACTCTCCCCCTCCTCGTTCTTCGTTCGATCGATGATTTATGCAACATTTCGGTGAAAAAGCGCGTTCGCGTGAAAGAGGTCATTAAGACGTGAGCTGTCGCGCACTGTCGCTATCGAGGCGAACATAGCATATTATTCACCGCTCTCATCGAGCGCGACCGGCTGCGACGATGACGACGCGACGCGACGACACGATGACGACGATGACGATGCGCGACGACGGGCGGACATGACGACGATGACGACGGACAACGATGACGAGCGACTCGACGACGACGAGCGACGACGACGACGCGACGTCGACGACGTGGACGCGCGACACACACGACGACGCTAGCGGGGCGCACGCCGCCACCTCATCAGCGGATCGTCGCCGACCTAACCGACTTCCAGTGCATACTCCGCCAGTCCCGTCACGCTCGCGCTTACGCATCTAGCGCCCGCTACGCCCTATCGCCGGACGTTCGCCACACTATACGCCCGGCTACCCCCCCTAACGCCCCCCCGCTACGCCCACCTCAATCCGCCATCGGAACGCTCCGCCTCTCCGCGCCCAGCCACCGCCGAGGGGTGAGCGTCTCCTGCGGCGTGACGCGCTGATCTCCGACAACATCTCGGCCGCCCGTCTCCGGCCAGCCACAGGTGTGCGGCGCGGCGGCTCGTCGCCCGTGGCGACAGTGTATGCTGGCGTCCCTGTGCTGTTACGGGGATGTGCGGATGTGCGCGAGCATCGGGCTGTCGGTGAGCGGTGACGCTCCGCTTAGAGTAATCGGTGTGTGCACTTGCGCGGCCACAAGCACGTGTTGGCGCTGAGCGCGCACTAGCAGCGCGCGCCCCGTTATATATGATTTAATGGAGGCGCGCTGTATATTTTTATTACGTGAGCGCGTCAGCGCTGGGATACTCTCTGCTCTTCATCATCGTCGTGGTCGTCGTCGCGTCTCTTTGTCATCTTTCGTCGTCATCTTTGTCATCGTCATCGCTCTCGCCCTTGCATCCTCTTCTTATTCTCATCATCATCCTCATACATCTTCTCATCATAGTCACATCCACTTAGCTATTTCTGTTCTTCACTATCCCTAAACTTACGCGCTCTTTCCCTCGTTCCTCCTGCTCATCCTGTTGCCCTCTCCCCCTAAACTTAGCGGCGGCTCTTCCTCCCTTCCTTTCCATCCATCCCTTTCGTCCCTCCCTGCACCCTGCGAGTCGTGGCCTGCTGTGGGCGCTCTCTCTTTCCCGGTGTGGCGACCGACCGTCTACCCTGTCTAAATTCCCGGAGCTTCAAGCCCTTACATGGGTTTACGCGCATGAACATAACTATCATAAGGTATAATACTATAATGATCCGATTCCCGGCCTGCGGTACCGATTCCAGGGCCGTGGGCACCACGTCGGACGCGGTTGCACTTCCTACCTCGTGGCGTCCCCGCCTCGCTGTTGGTGCGTGTCGACGACAAGTTGCAAAGCTGTGTGCGATCGATAATCGCCTAATTAACGATTGGCGGCGCATTTTCGAATCGGCGAATTATAGAGGCAATATTATTCATTAAGGCTGGCGCGTGCGCGTGCACAATTGTTTTCTGCATTTTTTTTTTCAGCGAGACGCCGTACGTCGGTTTTGGCACGGTCAACATTATGTAAGTTAAGCAAACTGTTAAGAGGACAAGCGCGTTTTTCTAAAAACATCGATGTTAAAAATGCGTATTCCTGAAACAGAGAAGAGCGGCCAGGAAGATCGGATAACTGACGTGCGCGAGCACGCGGCCTTGAGTGATGTGACGAGAAAGAGCGGGAAGGCGAGAGGGAGACCGAGCGAGCGAGGAGGAGACGAGGAGGCAGAGCGAGATGATGAGACCAGACTGATGAGATCGGAGAGCGCGTGGAGAGAGCAGGAGAGAGCAGAGAGAGGAGGAGAGAGAGGAAAGACGAGACAGAGCGCGATGTGAGGGGACGAGTGACGGCGGAATCGATGATGAGAGAGAGGACAGAGAGGGAGGAGGAGGAATATATCGACGAGAGTGGAGAGAGACGGAGCAGAGGGAGAGAGCGGAGACAGCACCAGAGAGAGAGGAGAGACGAGAGGAGGAGAGAGCGAGAGAGGCGATAGAGAGAGGAAGCGATTGAGAGAGAGGGAGCGATGAGAGGCTGGAGATGATGATGAGATAAAGAGGAGAGCAAGATGACGAGGTCAGGAGCCTCTTTGAGATTAGAGAGAGGAGAGTAGAGAGAGAGAGATTGATTCTTCATCCCTAGCGTCGCATCACATGGCGCGCCGGACGAGCGCAATACATCCTTCGCTCTCTACTCTCAACATATCAGCTTTCTGACACATGCCTTCGAAGATCCCTTGCGCATGTACTGTCCGCCTGTTTCTACGCGTGAGAGAGAGGAAGAGAGCAGAGGTAGTGTAGATAAACAGAGAGAGGGAGAGACGGGCAGGAGAGAGCGGGGAGACGCAGCGGGGAGGACGCCGACTCCGACCGAGACGCCATCGGAGGCCATGCGCGTGGTCGCTGTTGAGAGCATGAAGCGGAGACGAGATGATGCGCCGAGCGGTAGGGCGAGACAGGCCGCAGGGGCCGCTGCAGACAAACAGCGAGTGGAGCAGGGCTCGCCGAGAAAGGAGCAGAGACAGACGACAGAGAAGGGAGTAGAGAGCAGGAACAAGCGATGAGAACGAGAGACGAGAACGACGGAAGGAGGTGGAGAAGAGAGAGAGGAGGAGAGAGAAGAAAGGAGTGAGACGACGGAGACGAGAGAGGGGAAAGACGAGACGGATACGAGAGAGAGAGAGAGAGAGAGAGAGCGAGAGAGCGTTGGAGAGAGAGAGAGGAAGGGGTGAGAGGTCTATATCACGTCATCTAATGACGTCATCATGTTAAATGACGTCAGTCACGTACTATAGGATACTAGGCATTACTAGCGCGGTAATCTAACGCGCGGTATTTCCTCGTTAGATGCGCTATCCCAATCAGATTTTTTTTAAAGCAATTGTCGCACCCAGTCTCAATAGATCCACTCGCCTACGCTGTACTATACTAGAGCCCACAGCCGCACCAGTCGTATATGCGACCCGCTATTTTCAAACTGCTAAGTAGCATACAAGTATACACCACGTTTAACATAAATGACGTCTAATTTATGAGTTGTAACTCAATTAAGAACGAATAAATTTTCCAGCTAATGTCCGGACGTCATTCGCAATACGTAAATAAATCTTCGCACGCGTGCTTAATGTTAATGACAAATTCAATCGAAAAACCCCAATCGAATGGGAAATAGGCTGCGTATGGTAATAATGCGATCGAGTAATAAATATATCGACACTCATGTGCAGGCAAGCACGCACGCTCGCACACACACACGCACACACGAACACACGCACACACGCACACACGCACACACGCAAGCACACACACACACGCACACACGCACACACGCAAGCACACACGCACTCTCTCACTCTCCCTTATCCTCTCTCTCTCTCTCTCTCTCTCTCTCTCTCTCTCTCTCTCTCTCTCTCTCTCTNGAAAGAGAGAGAGAGAGAGGCGCGCTACGCACGCACGTACGCACGCACGCACGCACGCACGCACGCACGTACGCACGCACGCACACACACACACACACGTACGCACGTTTTGTTAATTTTGACGAATTTTCTTCTGTTTCTTGTTCCGTTGAAATTTGTGGTCGGTTTTTGATCATCAATTCACATATTCGGACGAAACTGCATTCGCGTCAATAATTTATATTAATACTTCGAATTCCCCCGACCGCCCTATACACACACGCGCGCGAGCACGGCATGGGGTTCTATCCTCATCATCGGAGAGTGAAATATCAAACATCAAAACAGGATTAATATTGATGACGGGCTCCTAGCCTGTTGGAAAACACGCGAGCATAACAAACGGACCAGAGCAAATTATAGGGAGAGAGAGAGGGGGATGGGGGAGAGAGAGGGAGAGAGAGAGAGAGAGAGAGAGAGAGAGAAGAGAGAGAGAGAGAGAGAGAGAGAGAGAGAGAGAGAGAGAGAGA
>NW_014580820.1:10437-10961 GCF_000485595.1 Priapulus caudatus
AGAGAGAGAGAGAGAGAGAGAGAGAGAGAGAGAGAGAGAGAGAGAGAGAGAGAGAGTGAGTGAGAGGGGGGGAAGAGAGAGAGAGAGGGAGAGAACGTGTGTGTGCGCGCGAGAGAGAGAGCGAGGGAGAGACGGATGCAGATAGGATCTCGATTCAGATGTCGATTCGTGTACAGATCGACCTGCACAGATACGGTAACGGATGAATTGCAGCACAGCAGTGTCCGACTCGATAGCAATGCAACGATAACAACAGAGTGTAAAACCTAACGATAGCTATCACCGAAGGTTCGCTGAACTATCGCAATACTATTCCCTCCCTCCCTCGGTGAAACAGCACGCAATAGTCACTACCCTAACATACACCCCGTCCTAGCAGGAGTGTATAATATAGACATATATATAAACATGTATATAACATAAAACACAACTTGTCATATGACTCTCTCTCTCTCTCTCGCTCTCGCTCGCTCTCTCTCTCGCTCGCTCTCGCTCTCTCTCTCGCTCGCTCTCGCTCTCTCTCT
>NW_014580820.1:11584-14504 GCF_000485595.1 Priapulus caudatus
CTCTCTCTCTCTCTCTCTCTCTCTCTCTCTCTCTCTCTCTCTCTCTCTCTATCTATCTATCTGTCTGTCTCTCAATCTCACACATACATCTCGCACGCAAACATACACGCACACCAGACGGATGCACGCACGCGCGTACGCACGCACACTAGATCTCGCTACGTAGATGCAACTACCTACAAGCGTCTCTCTCTCCCTCCCCCTCCCTCTCTCCCCCCCCTCTCTCTCTCTCTCTCGCTCTCTCTCTCTCTCTCTCTCTCTCTCTCTCTCTCTCTCTCTCTCTCTATCTGTCTGTCTCTCAATCTCACACATACATCTCGCACGCAAACATACACGCACACCAGACGGATGCACGCACGCGCGTACGCACTACGCACGCACACTAGATCTCGCTACGTAGATGCAACTACCTACAAGCGTCTCTCTCTCCATCTTTCTCTCCCTCTCTCTCCCTCCCCTCCATCTCCCTCCATCTCCCCTAATGCTGCACAGAGCGCGAGGAAAAGATCACAGGAACAGCAAACAAATGACTAACACAACGAATGACACACTCTCTCGGGCACCGCGCTCACTGAGACTGCCGCCGTCCGTTCGCGCGCCGCTCGCTTCTCCCGCGACACGCGATCGGTCGGCGGCAGTCTCGGAGGGGAGAAAAGCAATCAGCATCCTCGAGCGATGTTACTAATTAATCTAGGAGGCTGGAGTGTTATGATTAGCGGCAAAAAACGCGCTACGCCATTAATTGCTTTTTGCTCGAGTGCAAGATTGACCGACCGAGAGAGTGAGATGTGGCGGGAGCCGCGGGTGCGTGCGTACGCGCGTGCGTGCGTGCGTACGCGCGTGCGTGCGTGCGTGCGTGCGTGTACGTGTCACACGGCCACAGCATATAGATGAACATTACTTATACTGCATGGTGTGAACCGTATATATAGCGTACGTGCGCGTTGTGTGTGCGCGTTCGTGCGCGTTTGTGTGTGCGTGCGCACGTACGTTGTGCGTGCGTGCGAGCTTATGTGTGCGATGAATTAAAATCTGCACTTCCCACGCTATGCACGCACATGCACACACACGCACACGCACGCACGCACGCACGCACGCACGCACGCACGCACACACGCGCGCGCGTGCGAATTGTCATTACTATAATATGTGCATATATATTGGCAGAACGAACGAGCCGTGAATGACGATTCATGCATGTGGACAGACAGGCGGCCACCGTGACGCGTGGAAGAGGCTGCGTGTGTGTGAGCGGCAACGCATGCATGGTTGACTGCATGGTTATGCGTGTGTGTGTGTGTGTGTGTGTGTGTGTGTGTGTGTGTGGAGGAGATGAGAAACGGAGAGAGAGACGGGGGGGAGGGAGGAGAGGAGAAACGACACAGCAGATGAAAGCGAAAGAAAGGAGAAGAGGAAGGACAGGACAGACAGCAGAGAGGAGAGATAGAGAGAAGAGGAGAGAGAGAGCATGAGAGAGAGAGACGAGCAGACGAGATGAGAGGAGAGAGAGAGCACGACGAGAAGAGGGAGAGAGAAGACGAGAGAGAGAGAGAGAAAGTGAGAGAGAGAGAGCGAACACAGAGAGGGCAGAGCGGGAAAGCCCCATCACGCACTTGCGCCGGAATTGCATTTCCATATGGCATCAGACAGAGAAAGAGAGAGCGGAGAGAAAGGAAACGGAGAGAAGAGAGAGAGAGAGCGAGAGAGAGACGACAGAGAGAGACGAGAGAGACGAGAAGAGAGATGAGAGAGAGAAGAGAGAGCAGACGGCGGTTGCGGCACGGGGCATAAAGCACACGCTAATGCCAGATTCCCGCCTACAAATCATGTAAACACGCCGCCGCCGCCGCCGCACGTCGCCGCTATGAGTAGAGGACACGGCGGGCGTGCGTGTGACGGCCGGCGGGTGGCTGCCGCACGCAACCACACGTACGCACGCACGCCACGCACGCCGCACGCTACGCGTAATGGCCTCGCGACGCTGCTTAGGCATGGGCAGAGCCATGTTCAGCACGGCAGCGGCGGCGTGCGTCAGCAGCCAGCACCACAGCAGCCAGCAGCACCACCACCACCGCAGCAGCCAGCAGCAGCGCAGCACCAGCAGCCAGCAGCCAGCACCACACCCACCACCCCACCACCCCCAGCAGCAGCAGCAGCAGCACCAAGCAGTAGCAGTAGAGTCAGGAGTAGTAGTAGTGAGTTAGCAGCAGAGCCAGCAGCAGCAGCACCACCAGCAGCCAGCCAGCAGCGGCGGTGGGTTGGCGGCAGCAGCAAGCCACCGCCACCAGGCCAGAGCCAGCGGCGGCCAGCAGCAGCAGCAGCGAGAGCGAAGAAAGCCGACCGCGCAAGTCACACGGAGCCGTGGCTCTTTGCGCGAGGCCTCCCTCCTCAGGCCGCATCCTCCTCCACAGCCACCTCCTCCCCCTCCGCCTCCCCATGCCACCTTCCTCCTCTACCTCCCCCTCCGCCTCTCGTCTTCCTCCCAGCCCCGGCAATCCAACGCTTCAGCGAACAGTGAGGAGGGAACAGGAATACGGAGGCGAGAGAGAGAGTAGCGCGTCGCACACACACGCGTATGAAGCCGGTATCATCACACTGACGACCGCACTCACACTACGACAGGTACAGTCAGTTCGGCATAGCGTTCCTCACGATTAGGTACGTACACAAGTGGGTTGCCAGTACACACACACGTAAATGATGTAAATGTAACTACTAACTACATACATGCGGATTACCCTACATGTAGTAACCTAAGGTATATAGCTAAGCAAGCTTCATTTTCCGCAATGAATAAGATTGTTAACCTACGTATATATATATATATATGATTGCGCATGACGTAGATTTACAATGCGCATAATAATGGTACGGGCGTGTAAGTTAGTTATAGAAATATATATAGATAATATATAATATA
>NW_014580820.1:14529-17728 GCF_000485595.1 Priapulus caudatus
CGGTGTGCGTGTGTGTAGTGTGGTGTGTGTGTGTCTGTGTGTGTGTGTTGCTGCGTGGCGTTGGCATGTGTGCATTGTGTGTGGTTATATTATATTAGTATACTATATATATATATATCATATATATATATACTATATCAAGAGTCCATAATAGAGACTATATCGTATGGACTCTTGGACATATGATGTGGTGTGGTAGTGTGCGTGGAATTGTAGTCTGTAGATAAATTTAAGACAAGACATCACTTTTAGCTGTTACGCCGAGTTTCACGCTTACGCGATCATCAGCTAATCGTAAGCGTGAAACGGAGTAACAGCTAAAAGTGATGTCTTGTCTTTAATTTATCTACAGACTACAATTTATTACGCTCTGCAACTTAACGCATCGAGCACTCCACCGACAGTATAGACTCAAGCATCCAGCCTTATATATATGATGTTTATGTTACTGTATACTACATGGGCATATAAGTACACACACGTACATGTAACTAAACACATGCGGATGTATCTACATACGTAACATGTGCGTGTAAGTATACATACATGATATACATGTACACATGTTACTGAATACTATATGCGCATAAGACTTAGCGTACGTACATGTACATGTAACTACGTAGTACGTACATATACTACGTGTACATACTACATACGACTATATAATACGTGTACGTGTATAGGTACGTATATATACCTACATGTACATAGGAGTACATAGTACATGTACATGAGAAGTAGATAATAGGGAATTTATTATAGGTAATTCCCTATTATCTACTTCTGATGTACATGTAACTGCATATATATACTACACGTACGGTACATACGCGTATATAATACAGGTACGTGTACATGTGCTCGTACACAGCCACCATGTACAGTCTCACACATTACATGGGGACTCCCCCACGACGACAGCGCAGCACACAGTGAGTATTTACGCAGTATTAACCGCCCCAATGCACCTTTTAGCCTCTTTATGACACATTAATCCAAAGCTGTGCACCTGGAATTGGGGCCGCTAAACCCACTAACACACGCCTCCGCGTGTATGACCGCCTTAGTACACACAGACCGCGACTGATGGTGTGTGAGGGGAGGGCGTCTGTGTGTGTGCGTGTGCGCGTGTGTGCGCGCGTGTGTGCGTGTGCGTGTGTGTGTGTGTGTGCGCGCGTGCGTGCGTGCGTGCGTGCGTGCGTGCGTGCGTGCGTGCGTGTGTGTGTGTGTGTCTTCCCTTGAATCTCTTCTGCCACCCTCGCCGCTTTCTCTCGTTGCTGACTTCACCTTCTCTTTCCATAGTTGTTCCTCTCTCTTAGTATTCTATAGCTGTTGCCCTTATCAGAGATGCCAACACATATTTGAAGCAATCTGTAGTTTCTGGCCATCAAATTAGTAGTTCGAGGGTCACATAGTGACCCGAGTTTGCTAGGGGGTCCGGCATGCCCCCCGGAAAAAATATTTGATTCTGAGATGCAATTTCCTGCATTCTGAGGGTCAAAAATGACAATAAATAGACAAAAAATGACAATAATTGACAAAAAAATTGTTTTTTCTATCACAGTGAAATTCGTAGTTTGATACAAACTGGTCGTAGTGGTGCAAAAATAATAGAAATTCGTATAAAATACGAATAAATCGTAGTGGTTGGCATCTCTGCCTTATCCTTTCTCTCACCCTCACTAAGTTTTCTCTCGTTGTTTCTCTCCCAAGCTCTCGTTCTCCTATTGTACCTCTCCTCTTCTCCCAGTCTTCTACTGTTCCTCCCCTCCCCACTGCTGCTGCTACACAATAGCAGGAGGGGTGCTAGAACGATTAGGTTAACGTCTCACACACTGCCTGTTGCAGCCGGTGTAGCGAGCACGGGCACCGGTGTTTCCTATATCTAAATCTGATTGCGCTAACCATGTTGCGCTACTCTTACAATCACGGGCTAACACAAGAAACGTAATAAAGCGCAGAAATGGTCAATCGGCATGTACGCACACGCTGCATGATCACATCCCCGCGGGGCATGAGTCGGTCAGCATGCATAGTCAGTACACACATATCGCTCCGGCTCGCTACTGCAGTTCTGCTGATGCGTACACACGTATATACTCACTCCTACGCGTTCCAATAGTAAAACGATGGCAAATAAACGCAAATTATATCATTTACGGGCAATGTTTTTAATGGTTATGTGCTTTATATTATCGCTTAATGATTGCACGCAAATGACGTTTACAATGCTGCGCTCCATAACTTATGATGTCATCGTACGCGTATAGCACGCGACAAATAGAGTCAAAATTAATTGCGTTAATTACAAAGGTGATTCGTGTTTATTTACTGTCCAGTTTATTGCTGCGACGACCAGCTACGTGTTGTGAGTGCATTAGTGTATGCGTGGAAGCCACGTGTATACCCGCCACGGTCAGCGGGAAACCAAAAACGCAGTTATATGTGTTGTGAGTGTATATGCATGTGGGGTGAATGTGTGGGGAGCTGCGTACTTTTGCAGTACGGTCATCGAGAAACCAAAAACCCAGTTGCACCAAAACACGAGGAATCGCGAGAACACGCGAGAACACGCGAGAACACACGAGAACACGCGAAAACAACCGAGAACACTACTACCACGTGACCAACGGCTGGATGAACGTGGCAGATGGGAAGCAACAGAAGAGCTATGAAAGAGAGCGCGCGAGAAAGAAAGAGGAAGAGGAGGGAGAGGTGGAGAAGGAGAAGAAGAAGAAGGAGAAGGAGGAGGAGACGATAGCACGGGTGGCGCGGTCGGTGATTTGCAACGTCACTCTTAATAATGCACCGAATTAATTACTTCACTTTAAAATTGCAAAATAAAGTTGAAGTGCGGTTTAAGCTTTATAAATATTTAATGACTGCACTTTTCGATAAAGTAATTACAAGCTTATATGCTGCTACAGGCTTGAAGGGGACCCCACAGGCACACCCGTATTTCCTTAATTCGAGTGCTGTCGAGCGAAACTATTAATTCGTTGAGCAGCTCGTCTTCCGTTACATGTACACAAAACGCCGGGTTTTAAATTTTGTTCCCGAGGATGAAGGAAAAGCTATTATCTATTATTTATAATTAAGGAAATGAATTCCACGTTTACATTCTTCGTTTCGATCTCTCTCGCTCGCTTCGCGTGTTCGTTCTCTCTCTCTCTCTCTCTCTCTCTCTCTCTCTCTC
>NW_014580820.1:21383-22711 GCF_000485595.1 Priapulus caudatus
CACGCACGCACGCAAGCGCGCTACCCACCCACATCTACCGCGTGAGTGGCCGCCGCATAACACGGGTGTAGTAATGACAAGTAATGACAAGCCGTGTCTTAGAAGTTAGAACAAGGCGACCGACGTGTCTAGCAGCGCGTTGAACAAGGTGTGCACGGACACCAGCAAGGTGTGCACGGACGCACGAGGCATCACCGCGAATTTCCCTCCAGCCGCTCAGTGGTTCTTAACCTTTTTTTGAGCCATGGACCCCTTTGAGAATCTGGTGAAAGCTACAGACCCCTCCCCAGAAAAATGCACATAAGCACATAAACACAATAATTCTGCATGCGCCTGGTCCACGGACCCCCTGAAGCCCATTCACGGACCCCCTGAAGCCCATTCACGGACCCCATAGGGGTCCATCGACCACAGGTTAAGAACCCTTGCTCTTGGTAAAACACAGACGTAACAGGCAGGTGTCATTCAAGGCAGATTCCTTGCTAAGTAAGTTAACGGCAGATAAAGCATCCTAAAGTGAAAAGGTAAATCCCATGCTAAGCCTCCGTCTGTCTGCGGCAGGCATGCAGGGATGCTGATGCTCTCTATCTCCCTGGGGGCAGGGACGCTGATGCTCTCTATCTCCCTGGGGGAACGAGGAAGACGGGGAAAACAGGAAACGTTCATTCAGAAATCTCATCCTTCGGAGGAAATACGCCTCACGAAATAGCTGCCGCGCCAACACGTTCACTCTCACGCTCACGGACCAGCCTGTCCATCCGGAGGTTGCCCGAGCGCAGGGAGGGAGGGGGGCGGGACCACCAGCAGTCAGACACCATCGATGCAACCCACTATCTATAGTACACTATACTATAATTACTGGACTCGCTGCTAACTCGCGTCAGAGCGCACTATAGGGGTAACTATGAACTATAAAGGCTACGGCGCAGTGCGCACGTGGGAGGAGGGGGAGAAGGCGGCATTACAAGATACTACGAACTGAACCCTGCGAGGCAGTTCGCACAGAGGAGTGCGAAAAGAAGAAGGCATTACGAAGTTTTCGCGCGAAAGTGCTAGAAATGAACCGCCATTGAATCGAAGGAAAATTGCGCGCGCGGAACGCGGGAAGGAGGGGTGGAGATTCTTGGAAGTGCCCCCCCCCCCCAGAGGAGATACGCGGGTGCCTTAGATGTAGACAATAGCGGCTGAGCGAGTATGAAAGACGCCGCATTGACGTAACCATGAACGCACGTGTAGCGGAGACCCAGCGCTGAGCGCAAACTATCAAGCAGTAAATAGTGAGTGAGTGGAGAGAGGGAGAGAGAGAGAGCGAGAGAGAGAGAGAGAGA
>NW_014580821.1:0-7362 GCF_000485595.1 Priapulus caudatus
TATAAGTATTAGACTGAGTTGCTGTGTCATGACTCGATCATAATGTATTTAATGACACATTAAGCTGTGAATCGGCTATCTTTACGATTCACTGTTTCTATTACTATTACTATTAGTATTATCAGGACGACAGGAGCTAATAATGACAAAGGAGTAAGACACCTCTTTGGTACTGATTTCACCACTTTTTTGTCGTACGAGTTTGATGTGAATAAAAATTCAAATGTATACAAACATTAGCTTCTTTTGGCGGTATTACAAACCGCGTAGCTTCCTTAGTTTTGACATAAATCGTACTTTTGCACGACATGGTTTTGACGTTAGTTACCGCACTGCGGCGATGCCAAGCGCTAAATTCACACACTCCGGCTGACACAGCTACTTGAAGGAGGCACGGCAGGGATCGCCTCAGGCACGGCAGCGGCAACTGTACGCGGGCTATAGTTACTAGAGCTAACGGTTGCTATGCAAAACACGTGCGAAAAGCTACAATCGGCTGGAGCGTCAGTTTACTCATAACGATTCATACACATCATTCCTCCGCGGGTGAAGTAGTTCAGATATTTTACCAGCGCAGCGTTTATTTAAAAAGACTGCAGGATTCAACCATAAAAACAAGGCATTCTAACTATAGTTTAAATGTAAAGTAGTTTTAATTTTTAAACCCAGCATGGGTGCAACATAACTTAATTTCTAGGCGCATTTTCTGCACTCGACTAGGCTACGGCCGAAAAGCCCTGGCTCGCCTCCTTCAAGTAGCTGTGTGTGCGAATTTGGCGCTTGGCCTCGCCAGAATATGGTAACTAACATGAAAACCATGTCGTGCAAAAGTACGAATTATGTCAAAACGAAGGAAGCTAAGCGGTTTGTAATACTACCGGAAGATAGAATAAGGAGTAGTGAACAAAAGAAGCCCATGTTTGTATACATTTGTATTTTTATTCACATCGAACTCGTACGACAAAAATGTAGTGAAATCAGTACCAAATCGGTGTCTTACTCCTTTGTCATTATTAGCTCCTGCTACTACTAGGCTTATTAGTATTACGTATTAGTATTATTAGATTTAAAAACTTTAGTCGAGTGGGTATCCGACCAGACTGGTTTTGCAGCTCAACATGGTGCCATTGCTGGTTCTGCATCTAAACAGAGGAATTGCTCCAACCTTAGCTCTAGTACTATAGCCCGCGTACAGTTTCCGCAGGGCTATAGATCATTCTATTACGAATGCTCGGGACCAATTTACTCCAGCCAGTCAGTGGGAACAATGTATTTCTGCACTTGGAGGGGTGGGCGGGTTGTGTTGGTTGTGGGCAACAACATTGTTGTTGTCAAGTAACAAATTAAGAATAGTAATTTGTTCATCTTTCATGACAAAACTAATATTACAATCTTTTTTGATCGCTTAATTTGTTACTTGACGACAACAATGTTTTTGTCCACAACCAACACAACCCACCCACCCCTCCACGTGCGGAAATACATGGTTCCCGCTGCTGCAGCCCCACAAAAAATGGCCGTTTGAAGTTTGTAAATACTGTTCGTTCACAAGAAATACTGCAAGTAGACCATTTCAACGATAGTTAGAGGTTAAACTTTAGTAGCTGATATAACTTAAAACATATTCACTTCGGATAAGAGGTATTAATTGCCTACCACAGACGTTTTATAGCCGCGAGTAACCGTGAATAAGTTGGTCCCGAGCATTCGTAGTAGAATGTTCTATAGCCCTGCGGCAACTGTACGCGGGCTATAGTACTAGAGCTACTCCGACCTGTGATTGGAGGATAAAAATAGAATTCGTGACGTTGCGTTTTCATTTTGGCATTTAGCCTATGAGCGATACTGCACGTACATATTTGCTACCTTATTAAGCTAATCGAGCTTCAATAAATTCAAGACTCACACGGATCATAGCTAAGATATGTGTCTATGATAGCTAGAATTTATAGAAATGCAACTCGATCAAATCGTACGCGCCATATTATGGTTAGTACACTTTCCTACCGGTCATAGCGTAATAGCGACGACGGGGTATGCAAAATGAAAACGAAACGTCACAAATTCTATTTTTATCCTCCCATCACAGGTCGGAGCAATTCCTCTGTTTAGACGCATGTACCCAGCATGATTAGTGATTGTCTATCCGTATCACTAAAAGACGCTATCACTATCAGCATTCGTAGTATAATTGCTCTGCTGGTGAAATGTCTTATTGAAATATACGTCATCTTTAGTAGACGAGTGTAGCGCATACATATTTCGAATACAATGAGTAATTAGCTGACATGACAGTTAGGGTAATAGGTATGGGATTCATATATATATATCGATGTATCATGTTACAAACCTTCACGCAGGGTGCGAAATTAACGGGAGTCCATAGTAAAATACTACCTGATTTACTGTCGGATTCCCTGATTTGACATATGCAGGAGTCCGTGCGACTCCCTGAAAATTCTGCCATGTACTAACTAGTTCGTTCCGGAGCACGGCCTCGCAAAATTACTGTATATTTTTTCAGCTAATGTCCAAAGAAAATTTGGCAGACGTGCAACCGCAGTTTTGAACCTCAGACTGAATTTTTTCAGAACTCCCTATTTTTGCCGGTAGGGAGTCCGTTGGACTCCCGTGTTCATAAGTTAATTTCTACCCCTGTTTACGATATGCGTATCGATACTCTACTGCATAAAATCCCTATCATGCAGTAGTGTGGATTCATCATAAAAACAACACAATTCGCATTTGTGTAGTAATTGTTTACTAAGCACCCCACAGTGCTTATTTATAAGCGTTCACATGACATATTATATCGTGCATATCATATTATTGATATGATATATATGTGTGTGGCGTGCGTGTGTGTCTGATATGATATATGATATGAGGCGTATCATATCGTAAAGTCTGTAACGTGATGATAATCGTATCATGAGCTACTTATATCATCCCACCTCCAGTGTCAGCAATAAAATTTAAGTCGACCAATAGGTGGCGATATATCTGCGCCTAATGACATGCAGCTGGATTTCCCTTTTATCAAATAATTTTTTGCAATGATGCAAAACGTAAGGGTTCAATCTCTAGCTCTCTATTATTTTTTCTCGTGCTCAAAATCACTTGCTAACTATTCTTATTGCTTGCTTCTTGTTGGAAAATTATTCATTTAAAAATTAGCATTTTCTAAAAGTAATTTGATGGGCACAGGTGAGTTTGATCCTTTGAATAGTTATACATCGTTGTATATTCTAGCTAAAATTGCTTCTAGCTAGAATATATTATTCTATTACCTTCATATACACATGGATCCATGCATGCACATACTACACACATACACATGTTTTATGGTTTTAGAGATATGGTCATAAGATTCAGAACGATAGATGGTGTGCATGCAAGTGATAATTTTGCTACTATCTGTGAGCTACCAGAACAATATCTGGTTTGGCAGCCATGGATTTTTAACTTTCCGTTTTGACCTTGTTCTATCCAGTTTACATTTATTTCAGCTCTGGATGAAGGCGACATAGCTCTACTGAAGACTTACGTAAGTTAACAACCCTTTCCCGGATGGCATTTATGTGTAATCAGTCACTCTCTTCTATTAGCTTTTGCATAATTTTTTTCTGAGGTTAGCTTCTGATGCAACACGCCTTAGGTAGTTTCTATAGCGATACGCCTCGGCCCTTGATCCACTATTTCGAAAACACTTGTTCACAAATCGCTTCGTCACCACATAGCGCTCCACTTTACTGTACTGTTTTGTTCCAAAATCCCTACTATATCATGGCATTGGATTGAAGCGAATTTCTTCATAAGCCAATCACAACACAGCACTTGTACAATTGTACTTCATGCAACTAAGAATGGCACTGTTATATGTAATTTAATATCCAATTTACAGGGTGCTGGCCAGTACAGTGCATCTATTAAACAAGTTGAAGATGACATGGCAAGCATTGCTAAACGCGTAAATGAACTAACAGGTGAGATTGATACTGACCTACTCCACATGCATCTGTGCATACTATATACTGCATCAAGTGATTGTTGGGGTAATAATGAAATGTGTTCATAGTGCAAGTTAAAACTAGACTAGGAACAACAAGCAATTGGATGAGAATCAATTATTTAGCCGTACGTGCTCAAATGTTCATGTATTTAATTTTATCATTCTGCTACGGGACTTTGAAATCAAAGCATGTCATATACAATCTATACTACAAAAACATCTAATAGTTGCATGAACACACAACTATAAACATGTATGATTCAAGGGCATTATAGGTTTTGTTGTGAAGTCAATGCAGATTGATCAATGTGATCAAGTGCCAATGATGTATGTCAATGCCCGGGACCCGTATGCATCATGTCATTACAATTTACAGGTATAAAGGAGTCTGACACAGGGCTGGCACCTCCAGCCTTGTGGGATTTAGCTGCAGACAAACAGACACTTCAGAGTGAGCAGCCTTTACAAGTAAGCTCTGATGTGACTGCATCTGCACTTCAGTGACACAGTGATCGATTTGATTTTAATTATAGATTTGATTTTTTGATAGTGATCGGTTTTTCCATTGTCATTGTATTTTTAATTATTGTTGTTAGGTAGTATTGATCTCATTTAACAGCATCGGGATGATAATGGTCTACACCCTCACCATTCTATGTACTTATTGAGTGACACTTGGATTACACATTAATTAGGTCGCCAGATGTACGAAGATCATCAATGCAGATTCCGATGATGCCAAGTACATCATAAATGTCAAGCAGTTTGCCAAATTTGTTGTGGATCTAAGTGACCAAGTGGCACCAACAGACATTGAAGAGGGAATGAGAGTAGGGTAAGGTGTAGGGCGACTAAGTCAGATTAAATGAGAAAAGGGATATATCTTGTAGAATAATTTGGAATAAGAATGTGAGTATTAGAAAGGGTTGGAGGGAGGGTGGGGTAGGGCAAGGTATATGGTCCTATAACCAAGTGTGTATGTACTAAAATGATTACAAAACGAATAATTATCGTAAGAACTACATGAGACCTGCAGATTCGTGTGTATCGCTCACTCCACATACTTACAGCGTTTCAATGTTTTTCAGTGTTGACAGAAATAAATACCAGATCCACATTCCACTGCCCCCAAAGATTGACCCCACAGTCACTATGATGCAGGTAAACTGACCGTCTCTATACATCAGGGGTTCTTAACCTGTGTGGTCCATGCGTGGATGGGCTTCAGGGGGTCCGTGAACCAGGTGCATGCAGAATTTTGTGTTTATGTGCTTATGTGCATTTTTCTGGGGAGGGGTTCGTAGCTTTCACCAGATTCTCAAAAGGGTCGATGACTCATCAAAGGTTAAGAACCACTGCTATAGATTGTTGAACGTAGTGAGGTTGGCCAACATTGGAGAGTGTTGCAAAGAAAGTGTGTGATGGGAGAGCTATTGTGGGATGAGACTAAACTCACAGTTAGAGTAATGAAGTGTATTCTAGATAACCTGTTAATTCGTGAAAATTAAGGATTACTAATCATTAAGATTATGCTCGTTAATCCCGCTGCTGCCGCTAATGCATTTGCTTTGAATTTCGTAGGTGGAAGAGAAACCAGATGTGACATATAGCGATGTTGGTGGCTGCAAGGAGCAGATAGACAAACTGAGGGAAGTTGTCGAGACGCCGCTGTTGCATGTAGGTAGCCGCCGCGTGCTGGTTGCCTCCTTGGCCTGGTGCAGGAATTTACACAATAGAAAAATTGTCTTTTGTCTTTTCGGTCAAGAACGGTGGCCCAGGGTGGTAAAAACATGACTCACGTTTGAATTGAGGTTAGAGTCGGAAATCGAGTTGGGGTAAAGTTAGAGTTAGCAATAGTGATTTATGTAACTATACCAGTAACCTAATCTTCACCTTAAGCCTAACCTCATGGCAGTCGAGGTGAGTGATGAGTTACTTATCGTAACTAGTGTAGCAGATAGCGTCAGAAAAGTTTCAAAAAAATAGTTACTGTACACTCGCGATGTTTCTGTTCCCAGCGAATAGCTCGTGTTATGCCTGCAATAGTAAAAATCCGGATATTACGGACTTGCCTTGCAGCCGGAAAGGTTTGTGAATCTCGGAATAGAACCACCGAAGGGTGTGCTGCTGTTTGGGCCCCCCGGTACAGGCAAGACACTGTGCGCTCGTGCCGTCGCCAACAGAACTGACGCTTGCTTTATTAGAGTCATCGGTTCTGAGCTGGTACAGAAGTACGTCGGAGAGGTGAGATTATTGTGTTGTGTAAACGTTAGTGATGTCACGATCATCGATTATACTCGATCATCGGGTGAACAGTGGCTCGAACCAAGCGCTTGGTTATCAAAATTCATAATCGATTTCATCGGGGGAAAAAAATCGGGAAAAAAAATTTCGAAAAAGTGATGAGAATCAGAGATATCATCGCTACTATACAAGTTATCCTTTATTAACATATACATGTATTATACACACAGTAGTAAACACGGCTAAACAAGCACATACATGCACACACGTACATGCACACGACGTTACGCACACGCAGGCATTCAACACCCCGAGTAACCGATTGTAACCGATCATCGGTTACTTGGGTCCAACCGATGATCGATTACAAAATTACAACCGATTGACAACACTAGTAAACGTGTAGTTACATTATGACCTATTCTCCGTAGTGTGTTCTTCGTTTCTACGCTCGCGCCTCGGCATTGTGTTAACGTGGACTCACACTCTCCTCTTTACTGCAACACCAAGGCAATCGACTCTCTTTTGTGCCATGTTGCCCTGGCTACCCACACTCATGTGCATTGTTTCCATGCTTGCCTGCCATCTTCCGTGTAGGGAAGCACCAGTTTCAAGTGCTTACACGCTCTCATTCAGATGCTAAAACTATACAGTAAGTTCTTACCAGCCAGTCTGTAGCTGTAATGGTAAGATTGTTTTGGTCTGTGGGTGAGTGTCTGTGTGTTTACGTCTTGCAGGGAGCAAGGATGGTCCGGGAGCTGTTTGAGATGGCCCGTGGAAAGAAGGCCTGCATCGTGTTCTTTGACGAAATTGATGCCATAGGAGGTGAGTGAGAGAGAATGCACGTCAATCTTTATTTGATTTCTTCCGGGAGGACCAGGATAGTGACTGGTTATGATCACAGATGCAAGTATTCACAAGGAAGAAAAACAAAAAGGGTGAACGAACATAGGGAAGCTATAGAGGCATGGGGAAGGGGGAGGGACATAGGGAAGCTATAGAGGCATGGGGAAGGGGGAGGGACATAGGGAAGCTATAGAGGCATGGGGAAGGGTGAGGGACATAGGGAAGCTATAGAGGCATGGGGAAGGGTGAGGGACATAGGG
>NW_014580821.1:7372-11803 GCF_000485595.1 Priapulus caudatus
GAATTAAAATAAACTAAAAAATGAAAAAGGACCCACAAAACAACGGCTTTTGATAAACCAGATAATATACTTTAGACAATGACTGAGTTTGTCGTTGTTTGGGGGTAAATTAACTCCCTTATACGCATTTTTTAGTTTATTTTAATTCCAGCCTCGTTTCCACGCCGAATTGAATGGGGTTGTAATAAAACCCGTTTTTAATCAACTTCCCCTACAGAGACTTTTAGAGACTTTTGATATGTTATAGAGGACATGTTCCTGAGTACGAAACCGTTGAAAAACCTTCTTTTGCAATTAGTCCCAGGTTGAGCCCTTTTTTCTCATAAAATGCCTGGACTAAAAAGTAATTCGATGGTCACAGGTGAGTTAGATCCTTTGAATAGTTATACATCGTTGTATATTCTAGCTAAAATTGCTTCTAGCTAGAATATATTATTCTATTACCTTCATATACACATGGATCCATGCATGCACATACTACACACATACACATGTTTTATGATTTTAGAGATATGGTCATAAGAACGATAGATGGTGTGCATGCAAGTGATAATTTTGCTACTATCTGTGAGCTACCAGTACAATATCTGGTTTGGCAGCCATGGATTTTTAACTTTTCGTTTTGACCTTGTTCTATCCAGTTTACATTTATTTCAGCTCTGGATGAAGGCGACATAGCTCTACTGAAGACTTACGTAAGTTAACAACCCATTCCCGGATGGCATTTATGTGTAATCAGTCACTCTCTTCTATTAGCTTTTGCATAATTTTTTTCTGAGGTTAGCTTCTGATGCAACACGCCTTAGGTAGTTTCTATAGCGATACGCCTCGGCCCTTGATCCACTATTTCGAAAACACTTGTTCACAAATCGCTTCGTCACCACATAGCACTCCACTTTATTGTACTGTTTTGTCCCAAAATCCCTACTATATCATGGCATTGGATTGAAGCGAATTTCTTTATAAGCCAATCACAACACAGCACTTGTACAATTGTACTTCATGCAACTAAGAATGGCACTGTTATATGTAATTTAATATCCAATTTACAGGGTGCTGGCCAGTACAGTGCATCTATTAAACAAGTTGAAGATGACATGGCAAGCATTGCTAAACGCGTAAATGAACTAACAGGTGAGATTGATACTGACCTACTCCACATGCATCTGTGCATACTATATACTGCATCAAGTGATTGTTGGGGTAATAATGAAATGTGTTCATAGTGCAAGTTAAAACTAGACTAGGAACAACAAGCAATTGGATGAGAATCAATTATTTAGCCGTACGTGCTCAAATGTTCATGTATTTAATTTTATCATTCTGCTACGGGACTTTGAAATCAAAGCATGTCATATACAATCTATACTACAAAAACATCTAATAGTTGCATGAACACACAACTATAAACATGTATGATTCAAGGGCATTATAGGTTTTGTTGTGAAGTCAATGCAGATTGATCAATGTGATCAAGTGCCAATGATGTATGTCAATGCCCGGGACCCGTATGCATTATGTCATTACAATTTACAGGTATAAAGGAGTCTGACACAGGGCTGGCACCTCCAGCCTTGTGGGATTTAGCTGCAGACAAACAGACACTTCAGAGTGAGCAGCCTTTACAAGTAAGCTCTGATGTGACTGCATCTGCACTTCAGTGACACAGTGATCGGTTTGATTTTAATTATAGATTTGATTTTTTGATAGTGATCGGTTTTTCCATTGTCATTGTATTTTTAATTATTGTTGTTAGGTAGTATTGATCTCATTTAACAGCATCGGGATGATAATGGTCTACACCCTCACCATTCTATGTACTTATTGAGTGACACTTGGATTACACATTAATTAGGTGGCCAGATGTACGAAGATCATCAATGCAGATTCCGATGATGCCAAGTACATCATAAATGTCAAGCAGTTTGCCAAATTTGTTGTGGATCTAAGTGACCAAGTGGCACCAACAGACATTGAAGAGGGAATGAGAGTAGGGTAAGGTGTAGGGCGACTAAGTCAGATTAAATGAGAAAAGGGATATATCTTGTAGAATAATTTGGAATAAGAATGTGAGTATTAGAAAGGGTTGGAGGGAGGGAGGGTGGGGTAGGGCGAGGTATATGGTCCCATAACCATGTGGGTATGTACTAAAATGATTACAAAACGAATTATTATCGTAAGAACTACATGAGACCTGCAGATTCGTATGTATCGCTCACTCCACATACTTACAGCATTTTAATGTTTTTCAGTGTTGACAGAAATAAATACCAGATCCACATTCCACTGCCCCCAAAGATTGACCCCACAGTCACTATGATGCAGGTAAACTGACCGTCTCTATAGGGTTCTTAACCTGTGTGGTCCATGCGTGGATGGGCTTCAGGGGGTCCGTGAACCAGGTGCATGCAGAATTTTGTGTTTATGTGCTTATGTGCATTTTTCTGGGAAGGGTCCGTAGCTTTCACCAGATTCTCAAAGGGGTCCACGACTCAACAAAGGTTAAGAACCACTGCTATAGATTGTTGAACGTAGTGAGGTTGGCCAACATTGGAGAGTGTTGCAAAGAAAGTGTGTGATGGGAGAGCTATTGTGGGATGAGACTAAACTCACAGTTAGAGTAATGAAGGGTATTCTAGATAACCTGTTAATTCGTGCAAATTAAGGATTACTAATCATTAAGATTATGCTCGTTAATCCCGCTGCTGCCTCTAATGCATTTGCTTTGAATTTCGTAGGTGGAAGAGAAACCAGATGTGACATATAGCGATGTTGGAGGCTGCAAGGAGCAGATAGACAAACTGAGGGAAGTTGTCGAGACGCCGTTGTTGCATGTAGGTAGCCCCGTGCTGGTTGCCTCCTTGGCCTGGTGCAGGAATTTACACAATAGAAAAATCGTCTGTCTTTTCAGTCAAGAATGGTGGCCCAGGGTGGTAAAAACATGACTCGCGTTTGAATTGAGGTTAAAGTCGGAAATCGAGTTGGGGTAAAGTTAGAGTTAGCAATAGTGATTTATGTAACTATACCAGTTACCTAATCTTCACCTTAAGCCTAACCTCATGGCAGTCGAGGTGAGTGATGAGTTAGTTTCCGTAACT
Organism: Priapulus caudatus; assembly: GCF_000485595.1. Classification (NCBI taxonomy): domain Eukaryota; kingdom Metazoa; phylum Priapulida; class Priapulimorpha; order Priapulimorphida; family Priapulidae; genus Priapulus; species Priapulus caudatus. The sequence continues at coordinate 10,471 of NW_014580821.1, forward strand.
AGTGTAGCAGATAGCGTCAGAAAAGTAAAAAAAAAAATAGTTACTGTACACTGGCGATGTTTCTGTTCCCAACGAATAGCTCGTGTAATGCCTGCAATAGTAAAAAAATCCGGATATTACGGACTTGCCTTGCAGCCGGAAAGGTTTGTGAATCTCGGAATAGAACCACCGAAGGGTGTGCTGCTGTTTGGTCCCCCCGGGACAGGCAAGACACTGTGCGCTCGTGCCGTCGCCAACAGAACTGACGCTTGCTTTATTAGAGTCATCGGTTCAGAGCTGGTGCAGAAGTACGTCGGAGAGGTGAGATTATTGTGTTGTGTAAACGTGTAGTTACATTATGACCTATTCTCCGTAGTGTGTTCTTCGTTTCTACGCTCGCGTCTCGGCATTGTGTTAACGTGGCACTCTGCTCTTCACTGCAACACCATGGCCATCGACTATCTTTTGTGCCATGTTGCCCTGGCTACCCACACTCGTGTGCATTGTTACCATGCTTGTCTGCCATCTTCCGTGTAGGGAAGCACCAGTTTCAAGTGCTTACACGCTCTCATTCAGATGCTAAAACTATACAGTAAGTTCTTACCAGCCAGTCTGTAGCTGTAATGGTGAGATTGTGTTGATCTGTGGGTGAGTGTCTGTGTGTTTACGTCTTGCAGGGAGCAAGGATGGTCCGGGAGCTGTTTGAGATGGCTCGTGGCAAGAAGGCCTGCATCGTGTTCTTTGACGAAATTGATGCTATAGGAGGTGAGTGAGAGAGAATGCACGTCGATCTTTATTTGATTTCTTCCGGGAGGACCAGGATAGTGACTGGTTATGATCACAGATGCAAGTATTCACAAGGAAGAAAAACAAAAAGGGTGAGGGACATAGGGAAGCTATAGGGACATGGGGAAGGGTGAGGGACATAGGGAAGGGTGAGGGACATAGGGAAGCTATAGGGACATGGGGAAGGGTGAGGGACATAGGGAAGCTATAGAGGCATGGGGAAGGGTGAGGGACATAGGGAAGCTATAGAGGCATGGGGAAGGGTGAGGGACATAGGGAAGCTATAGATGCATGGGGAAGGGTGAGGGACATAGGGAAGCTATAGAGGCATGGGGAAGGGGGAGGGACATAGGGAAGCTATAGAGGCATGGGGAAGGGTGAGGGACATAGGGAAGCTATAGAGGCATGGGGAAGGGTGAGGGACATAGGGAAGGGTGAGGGACATAGGGAAGCTATAGAGGCATGGGGAAGGGTGAGGGACATAGGGAAGCTATAGAGGCATGGGGAAGGGTGAGGGACATAGGGAAGCTATAGAGGCATGGGGTAGGGTGAGGGACATAGGGAAGCT
>NW_014580821.1:11828-14304 GCF_000485595.1 Priapulus caudatus
AGTCAGCCGGTCACCCTCTCCCCTGCTAGCACAATGTCAAGTAGTAGTACGTATGGTCATGCTTCATGGTCGTGGTTAGCTGCTAGGTGTCGGATCAGGCTATTTCGATTTTGAGGTATATCAAGGTATTTCTACCTTGAGATTGGCGTAACTCTACTGCGGTACTCTTCAGGTGCTCATGGCTACCAACAGACCTGACACACTCGACCCTGCCTTGATCCGGCCAGGCCGTCTTGACAGGAAGGTTGAGTTCAACCTACCAGACTTGGAGGTGAGTTAGTTAGCAGCCGACTAGTCGCCAGGTTATCGTGACGTGCCCTGTACTCCCACGTGCGCAGTCGTACCGGCTCACAATAAATATATGCTATAATAAAAATAGGAAACATGGGGATCATTCGCTGCTTTTCTTTACAGGCAAACAAAAAACAAAAAAATATATATTAAATAACAATATAAAATTTTGTGCAATCACATTTTTTTCAATTTTTCTTTGTAGTAAATTCGTAGGGACTTTCACTTTGTCACAGCAGCTCTGCTTCTTCTAAAAAAGTTAAAAAGCTCTAAATTTAAGCGTTGATGTTCTACTGATATTGACGTTTACATATGTGATCATGCTGTACAGTCCTTATGATACTAACGTGTGTTCAATGGGTGTATTTTTCAGGGTAGAACTCACATCTTCAAGATACACGCACGCCAGATGAACGTCGAGAAAGACATACGATTCGAGCTGTTGGCTCGACTCTGCCCAAACAGCACAGGTCAGCGAACCCATCGCCACTCCAGGGGCGTGTACAGGGGAGGGGTCCAGGGGGTCTGGACCCCCCCCCCCCCTGCTCGTGCAGAAAACGCATATAAGGGGGTCTAATTTCAAAAATTTTCTCGCGTGCTCGCAAGTTTGGGTTACGGTTAGACCCCCCCCTGGTACAAATCCTGTACACGCCCCTGCACTCATCAGTTATAATTTTCTTATGGGCCCTAAATATGAGCACCCATGATGCATAGATGGTGACGTCAGTAGCATAGAAGGCCGGAAAGACATTTGTTCGAGCCCTGCTGACAGTGAACCTATCGCCAGTCATCAGTTATGATTTTATGTCGTATTGGCACTAAATATGAGCACCCATGATTCACAGATTTTCGAGCGGGTGGGAGGGTGACTTCAGAAGCATAGAATACCGGAAAGACATTTGTTCGAGTCCTGCTGACAGACCAGGCTGAACATTTTCAGTTTCTTTTTAATGTAATTCGACTAGCAATGTAGATTTCTAATTGACATTTCTGATACATTCACTTCTCTGGTTGCCTACAGATGGCAGCAGGGTGTGTATTTTTCACAGCATACTATATTGCAATATCGATGCATTGCAGGAGCTGAGATTCGCAGCGTCTGCACAGAAGCAGGCATGTTTGCGATCAGAGCTCGTCGAAAAGTGGCCACTGAGAAGGACTTCCTTGAAGCCGTCAACAAGGTCATAAAGGCATACGCCAAGTTTAGCGCGACCCCTCGCTATATGACGTACAACTAGGTAGTGACTGTACTCCTGCGTGCAAATCAAACGGCATTGGAGAGTTATTTACTCGGCAAGGTGCAAGTTTTGTGAGCAGCTGGTAATATGTTTAGGCATAATTTGATAAGTCACTTTCCGGTATTACATCAGCATGGCATATATATATATAGGTTGTACTAAGTTAAACTAAGCAGATTTCAATGAGTTGTGTTTGCGAAAGACGTGAGTAAATTGTCTTATAAATTTTGCACGAGGTCATTCTGGATGTTGAGTTCAAGCAAGTTATGAACAATTTCCCCTTGAAACGTTATTGGACTGTATAAAATCGATTTTCCTTTTAAAACGTTTCTGTTTTCATATTCTCAATTGATGGTCATTTTACAAGCGACATCTTTAAATCATAGACACTGTGCAGGTGTAGTGAGCCTCACACTGTAGTAAAATCTACAAACATCGTGTGCTGCTTAAACTGTTGCATGTGAATGTGCTACATAAATAAACACAAGTGTGAAACATTTCATACATTCCGGATGTTGCTTTATATGAGTGTTGTTTCATGCCATTTCCAAATTTACAATACGCATGGTTCCCAAAATAGTTAATTATTTTTAAAGGACTTTCCAATGACATTTGTTTTTTAAGGACAATCTGTGACAGATAGTTTTAGCTTTATATCATCACATATACCTTAGATTCATATATAAAGTAAAAATGGTTGTTTTACACGAGTGCCGACAGCGGATTAAACAGCGCCTAGCTGACGTACACAATAGTCGTTTCACATTGTCATTCACGTAGATTCATGTTAATTGGTGCGTCGGGCTGAGAAGTTCGGCGTCTTTCGCGATGCGAGTGCATTTCTGAGTGATACAAACAATTGTGTGACACATAGTTCTGAGTGAGTACAGTGCTACCTCAGAAGGTTTAATATTTGATTTTGTTGATTTCAGGTTCACAGGACTGTG
>NW_014580822.1:0-694 GCF_000485595.1 Priapulus caudatus
GAGAGAGAGAGAGAGAGAGAGAGAGAGAGAGAGAGAGAGAGAGAGAGCGAGAGAGCGAGAGAGCGAGAGAGCGAGAGTGCGAGAGTGCGAGAGTGCGAGAGTGCGAGAGTGCGAGTGCGAGTGCGAGTGCGAGTGAGAGTGAGAGTGAGATAGGGAGACAGAGAGATAGGGAGACAGAGAGATAGGGAGACAGAGAGATAGGGAGACAGAGAGATAGGGAGACAGAGAGGATGGGGCGAAAGTGAGGGGGAGGACGAGACAGGACAAGCGAGAGCGAGAGCGAGAGGGCGAGTGAGAGTGAGAGAGTGCGAATGCGAGTGAGATAGAGAGAGAGAGAGAGAGATAGGGAGACAGAGAGGATGGAGCGAAAGTGAGGGGGAGGACGAGACAGGACAAGAGAGAGCGAGAGTGCGAGTGCGAGTGCGAGTGCGAGTGCGAGTGAGATAGATAGAGAGAGAGAGAGAGATAGGGAGACAGAGAGGATGGGCGAAAGTGAGGGGAGGACGAGACAGGACAAGAGAGAGCGAGAGAGCGAGAGAGCGAGAGTGCGAGAGTGCGAGAGTGCGAGAGTGCGAGAGTGCGAGTGCGAGTGCGAGTGAGAGTGAGAGTGAGAGTGAGATAGGGAGACAGAGAGATAGCGGGATAGAAAGATAGGGGGACAGAAAGATAGCGGGATAGAAAGATAGGGGGACAG
>NW_014580822.1:2079-2466 GCF_000485595.1 Priapulus caudatus
GAGAGAGAGAGAGAGAGAGAGAGAGAGAGAGAGAGAGAGAGAGAGAGAGAGAGAGAGAGAGAGATAGAGAGAGAGATAGAGCGAGAAAGATAGAGAGATAGATAAAGAGATATATATAGAGAGAGAGCGTGTGAGATAAAAAAGGAGAGAGACCACGAGAGAGCGAGAGGCAGAGAGCGCGAGGGCGAGCGAGTGTCAGAGAGAGAGAGAGAGAGCTCAGAGAGATAGATAGACATGCAGAGGGAGAGACAGAGAGTGACAGACAGATAGACAGAGAGCGAGAGAGAGAGAGAGAGAGAGAGAGAGAGAGAGAGAGAGAGAGAGAGAGAGAGAGAGAGAGAGAGAGAGAGAGAGAGAGAGAGAGAGAGAGAGAGAGAGAGAGAGAGA
>NW_014580822.1:3833-7541 GCF_000485595.1 Priapulus caudatus
TATATATTGAAGTCCCCGCGCGTGGGCATTAGCACATGCTTTCACGATTGAAATACTTTCTAATAAATATACTCTAAATAAAAATGTTGAGGTACGTTTTATATGATGGCGATTATTTAAAAGATGTTCACAATAATTTGTAAAAAAAAGCTCTACATATTTCGGTAAATAGTAAAGTGGTAGGATAATACAGTGCAGTGAATCACTGGTTGCGGTGCTTGGAATCTCCGCATGTAGAGTAGAATAAACTAGAGCAGCAGAGCAGTATAGTAGAGCAGTAAAGTAATAGAGTACAGTGCAGTATTGTAGAGCAGTATAGTAGAGTTACAGTGCAGTAGAGCAGCAGAGCAGTATAGTAGAGTAGAGTACAGTGCAGTATAGTAGCAGTGCAGTATAGTAGAGCAAGAGTACAGTGCAGTAGAGCAGTAAAGTAGAGTACAGTGCAGTAATTGTTGTTGTTGTTGCGTGGACCTTGACCGTGGCCTCGACCAATTTTCCCATTTCTAACATTTTCCGTGGCCTTGAGTTCGAGGCCATTACATTTCACAATTTCTAAAATTTTCCGTGGCCTTGAGCTCAAGGCCATTACATTTTCCAATTTTAAAATTTCTACATAATTAGGCCAAGGCCATAGCCTTGAGCTCAAGGCCATATCATTGAGCCATTTTCAAAATGTTTACATCACTTGTCATGGTCAAGTTGTGTTTACATTTCACCTAACAACATCTCGAAAATATCTTACCGTAGTATTTGACAAAATTTGAACCCGGGATTATTGAGTACCAGCCCAGCACGATACGCTAGCACCCAAACCTACCATTCGTTATATTTTCAGAAGGAATCTATGTGTTAAATTTTACTCAACAAGAGTTTGAAAATATTTTACGAAGTTACCTCACAAGAATTGAACCCGGGACAACCCGGTCCTATTCCAACGTGTTACGCACACGCCTATAAACTTACAATTTCTGAGTGGTTCAGATCTGATGTGTGTGTTACGTTTTAGTTTAATAGCAAGAAAAGTCACCATAGAAGTCATTGCCGAGCACAGATTTGACGCGGAATTTTCATTTATGAACGAGATAGAAATACTTGTACAGTTCTTTCCGCGAAAACAATTATGACTGATAGAACCGCGATGTATTTATTATTGTTTATACTAACAATAATAATAATTTATAATACAGTCGGTCGACGCTAATTAATCGAAGCAATATGTACCTTCGAACATGGATTCACACAGTAAAATATGTAGTACTCGCCGTTGGTTTGCTTGCCGCAAAAAAAACGAATTAGGTATGGCCAAATAATCTAAATTTTAAAGATAATACTACATTACTTGTGGTTAATGCTTTTAGGGGAAGCTAGAACTCAACCGCACTAGAAAAGGAATATAATTTGAGCGCATGTGTACGCCGAAACGGGACATTTAATACATTTATCGAGTTATTTGGAATAATACAAACTTGTGTCCTATAGTTTTACCACCCCCTAACCTAATAGAACCACAGCGACGAGTAATAAACCAGAAGATCCCACAGCGACTGCGGGCATCAACATCGAAGATTAGTACTTGTTTTTAAAATAATTTCAAAAAGGAAAATTTCGCACTAGAACAAAACGCGTTTAGGGGGGCTTTTTTTAATCTTTCCCACAGGTAAATTACTGCGCATTTTATTGAGTTCACTCCCATCCATATACCAACTAACAAAATTACTATCGACAAAAAAAATACATAACAAATATTGGCGATGTGATGATTATTATAACATCGACGTGAAAAGAAGAAACACAGCAGCACAATCACATACATGGCATCCTTGCAAGCATATACGAGAAAATAACCATTCTAAACAGTCAATTGGAAGTCAATGCGTGAATGGGAAACAGGGATTGACATAAAAGGAATTTACGAGGTACGTTTTTTACGAAACTAATTACTGAAACGCTATTATATATATATATTATATATATATATATATATATATATATATATATCTAATGTATATATATTGGGTATTCATACACAGGGGACGACGCGAACATGATATTATGTAACTGAACGTAACGTGAAACTAACCGTGTATTTTTCTGATGGAGGTTAGAGCAAAAACTTTTTTCTCGCCTCTTCACTCAGTATTTCTCTGTTATACTTACTAACATTGCTCCAGACATTTCCTAGCACGAGAAAACTCATGAACATGTGGCTATAAATAGTTCTTATGCACGTTGCTAATAATTTAACCAGGAACCTTTCATGGAAAATTAGATTTTGGCTGTCACGTATTCATAGGTTGTCATGAAATTAAATTCGGCCTCTGATCTCACATACATAATCATATATTACAGCAAATACCATTTTAATCGAACACAGGAACATGCTCCGCCCCATATAATATATATATACATAATATAGGCACTACATAGAAGGATAACACATGAGAAACATTGTATATTACTACTATTGATTCTTCAGAACAAAAACAAGGAGGCAGATACCATAGAATCTGTCTTGACTGAACCATGCAGACAGCCATTCATGCCAATTAATTTTAGGCAACTAATTAATATATTACTAAAGAGAAGTTTTCTACCACTACTATTGTTTTACAGCAATTTTACATTATTGATCAATGTCAACTGTAGTGACATGTAACAATAAAGCAGCAGCTATATTAAATACTAGGGTTCTCCACACACCTTCAACGCATGTCGGGTCTGACACGCCTTTAAATCTGTATCTAATTTGCAATAGCCCATACATAATCTAATACGCCTTAATTTCTTGTTCGACATGCCTTAATTGCTTGTTCGGCATGCCTTAATTGCTTGTTCGGCATGCCTTAATTGCTTGTTCGGCATGCGTTAACTCCTTGATCGACATGCCTTAATTTCCAGCTGTTTAGTGTTTACTTTTAACAATTCCATAACAAACAGTTTTAAAGGCATGGTTTATCATGTTTTTACCAACCGTTTTCATATTTTCCTGACCGTTCTGGTACTTCCCAGCATTCCTGTCATGACACCAAGCGTATATATAGCAAGGCTATTATGTCATAGAACACTCGCACATAATTCTTTTCACTAACGTGCACCAATCTGCATTTCAAATTACATATGTCAACAAAACTATAGCACGTGATTTTTTTTCTCCTGAGACCATAACCCTGTCTCTACACTAGGTTTTAAAGATGCATGCCCGCGCATATTTTTGTGACAAACCACTGTAAAAACGTAAGTAAATAACTCACTACACTTTAACTGAACGTTAGCTTTGAAAATCAAACTGTAAAAATATCTATCAAGCCTATATTCGCTCAAAGAAAAAACAACTCGAAAAACGCGTTTCGCCATGGTTCTGTATCATGGCGGCAAGAGTCGACAAATCAGCACAGCCATAGATATCATATAACACATGTGTCACTGACAGTGCTCAATTTTAAGGTTTTTTTTGGGTTGTCCGGAGGACAACCAAGAGAGTATCATATGGTTGTCCCTCAAGAGTTTTGGTTGTCCGGATATTATTTAAACATATGCTGCATGCGCTCTGCTCACGTGATGCTCAGTGCTGTAAAGCAAAAGGCCTAATCATGTACATTTTGTACGTATTGCAGTGACAGCAGACATGGCCATTCGCATTGTTTCACTCATTATATGAAGAGAATATAAAGAAGGTCTTTCTTTATCTAGATAAAGATAAAGAAGGTC
>NW_014580822.1:7551-14302 GCF_000485595.1 Priapulus caudatus
GAAATTTATTTCATAACATTTACATTAACACTGTGTCAAGTCACAGATGAGCAAAAATTGAAAATTAACAAATTAAAAAAAAGAAAAAATTTCAAAATTAATTTAGAGGTTGGACACCGGACAACCACGGAAGCAATTTGTAGTTGCCCGAGAGAAAATCCAGTCGTCACGGACGACCGGACGACTGTTAAAATTGAGCCGACATATGATATCTATGAGCACATGCAGCCTTCATGACCTTCAGCGCATGGCAACACCGCATAGCAACAAGAGACGCGTCATAACATCGCCGCAGGGCGGCAAAAGTAAACGCTGTTTGAAACACTCGACCCGACACTTTCACTTTGTAGTCTAAAAGCTTTAAATGAACGTATTCCTGAGCAATTTTTTCACCTATCACACATATATAGGCAAGTACAAGCGTGCAATGTTAAAATAATTAATTTTTGCCTGATTTTATGTTTGCCACTTGAAAGTTCGAGGCAGGGCACCTTTAATTACCTTTGTATACATTTCGAGATAGGTACCAACTGGTCTATAAATATTTGCGTCACGTAAATACGTGCACTTATTTTGTGGGAGCGTTTGAAAATTCCATTTGCGCAAATCTGAAGATAGCAGGTGCAGGTTTGCTGTCCATTTAGTGTTTTATTGCCTATAACAGCAGAAACTCATAATAATTTTTACGCAGAAGTGTAACATCCCGGTTGACCTATTCCCATTTCACCTACTCCCATTTCGTCTACTCTCAGAACGGGCAGTAATGCCATTTCCTCGTAGTATTGATATTAAAACAAATACCAGGATAAATTAGTGTGGATGCCACTCCGTCTAGGATATGTATGTAAAATAAAACCCATATATTACATTTATAAATGATTATTTAGTGGACAAACTGATGGTAGACAAAATGGGAATGGGGTGGAATTTTAGTGTAGACGAATTGGGAGCAGGCGAAATGGGTGTAGACCAACTGGGAGTTCTGCTATAGACGCAATGGGAATTCCCCCATAGGCGAAACGGGAGTAGGCCAACCAGGCATAAACCGGGATACCATCAGTTGCATGTACACTGACAGGTGCTAAATCTGTCTAAATTTTTTATTTTTGTATTTATTTATTTGAGAAACGATCATTTTAACAGCTTGACATATACGTCTCCGAACTGATAGTTTACCTGTGTATTGGGACCGTTTACGAAATGCTTTAATTAGCACTTCAATTAGCAATTGGCAATGAATTGCCCGACATGCCTTCAGGAACTCACGGGAAGAACTCTGGATACTGTAACACTGTCTCTTCTGTTTATCTTAATATTGCTGGAGTAGCATTAAAAATATTCACTGTAATGAATTACCCGTACAATCACACAGTTAATGACTAGGGTCTACGTAATCGCTCTATCTTCACTGGCAAGAGTGTGACCATTTCTTTGCAAACGTCATATTCACCTTTCACCAAACTTTCCACTTCTGGGTACTTTTCACAATAACTAACCAAGAACTGATAGCAGTCAATGCTCTTCTCAATATACTCGATTCTTTTGTGAACGTCGGAATCGATGACTTTCGAATGCATGCGGCCCATGTAGAAGTAAGCTATCAGCACCGGACGAACATTATCGCTGTCAAACTGTTCTGGCATCACATCGTTCGTCTTAAACGAGTCGAGGAACAACTCGAAATTGCGAATGCACTCGGCGCAGAGCGAGTTGATCTTCCTGACGGCGTGAGGCGACGGCGTCGTCTGATGCTCCTCGACGATCGCCATCTTAATGTCGAGCATCTCGCCGTACGCCTCGGCGATCTCGTACATCAGCTGCCGGCAGATGAGCAGGTAGTGGCGCGGGTTGAGCTCGCCGAGCACTCCACACAGTGCATCGACGCGCCGCTTGTGCATCTTCGACTTGCGCTCAAAGTCCGGCTCAAAGAACGCGAGCAGCTTGTAGAGCAGGCTGGAGTCGCGTGCGAGCTCGGCATAGTCCGACGCGTGGTGGTAGAGCGAGTAGAACTCGCGCGCGTCTGCGAGCCGCCGCTGCGCGACGAGGAACACGCCGCGCGCCTGCTCGAAGTTCGCGACGCGCACGTCCGTCACCTCCTCCTCGTAGTGCGTTAGCTCAAGCGTGTCGAACACGAACCTCTCCTTGTCGTCGTCGTCGTCGGCCGATTCCTTCGTCGGCTGGAGGTCGTCGTCGTCGTCGAGGTCGGCGGCGACGCGGTCGCGCGACTCCTGCAGCAGTGCGGCGCAGTACTTCGCCCAGCAGCGCGCGATGTCGGCAAGCTTCTTCGCGTGCGCCTCATCCGACTCGCCCTCGCCCAACGACGGCGGCGACCTCTCGGCATGACCCATGACGTGGCTCGCACTCGCCAGGCAGTGACGCGCCTGCGTGAAGTCGCACTTGGCGACGTAGAACTGCGAGAGCACGGCGCAGTTGAGCGCCCAGTCGGCGGGATCATACTCATTCAAAATCAGCTGCCGCTTCAGCGTGACCTGACAGTAGTAGGCGGACTGCTGTGGCTGCTCCAAGTTATGGTGGACCTGAGCCAGATAGTATAACGTGTGGGTGTGACACCGATCAAACAGTTTCTGTCCTTGCTGCGAGAAAGTCTCCGCGTCGGTGCCTTTAAATATGTCACACAAGTCGAACGGTGGTGCCCCAACTTCGTCCGTATACTTTATGTATAGATTTTCTGCTTGTGACAAGTACTCGAGTGCATTACTGCATTCTCCTCGGTCTGCCCATAATATGCCCAGTTGGTTCAACGCTTTCAGTGCAGTTAGACAGGCACGGCGATCTGCTTCTCTTCCATCTAGCATCTTTAGGCAGTTCGTGATATGTTCCTCACCCGCAGATGCCTCCTCTGTCGACACGAAGTTTATACCTAGGGCCGCCTCAATACCGGCTGCGGCAAACCGAACTTGGTCTTGCACCGTGTCATTGACGAAACTAACCAAGTTGGCTTTGACAACAATGAGCAATGCTCTTGCCGCATACTTTGACTTGTACGGTTCTTCTGGTGGGTCCCTGAGACTCTCTTCCTCCTCTAGATGCCGAGCTTTTTCCAAATTTTCAAGCCCTTCACCTGACAAATACTGAGAGAAGTCTTCCATTTTTCCGATGTTGCACCAAAGAGTCAACCTTGTGGGTTTATTTGGCTATTTTGGTTGCCCATATTGCATTGCGCTCAATATGTTCACTGTCCATTTTACTTGCTCTAACTCAAGCCTAACCAATTTTAACGATTATATTTATAGACAAAATCCTATAACGTTATTTTGTTTGTCGCATATGTTAATGAAAGCTAATAAATGCAAAACTTGCATGTGGACTGCAATAAACTTGCATTGCATGCTGGGTAAAATTATTTTCTTCTATGTGTGAAACTACATGTTTTCCTCGCAACGACAAAACAACAACTACGGTTCTCGGTTGTTAGGGCTAATTCAAATAAGATCAATATACTCGATCAGCATTTCATGTATCAAAGAATGACAGAAATGGGTCATCTAAAAACGTAAGCAGACTCTCACTTTCGTATAATATAAATATGATGCAAAACTACTGTAACTGTAGATTGTAATTTGTAAATTGTAGCACCGCCACTGCACCTAGCTCTTAGTCTAGTAACGACCTAAGAGTCCGTTGTCGTAACAGGTACTACAGATATGTACGCCGAGGCTAGTTTAGGTTGTTTAGTATTATGTTTATATTTATTATATGAGGTATGTTTAGGGTTAGGGTTAGGGTTAGAAGTTAAGGGTTAGGGTTAGGATTAGGGTTAGTGTTAAGGTTAGGGTTACAACTTCTAGTAAGTACAAGTCTGGTACACAGTTGTGTATACATATATTTTACCTCGGCTACATATCTGTAGTACGGCTGTTACGAACAAACCGACCCCCTTGAGCTCATAGTAACGCTGAGAGGGTCTATGTCCGCCGCCGGGGTAACTCCGCGAGCGTACGCCTGGTATGCGACCGGTATACCGGAACGTACCCTGGTACTATCTAATATGCCCGGACCGTACCTCGCCTACTCGCACTTAACGAGTCTAGAGAGTCGCCTACGCCTACTCCCTAACCCTAACCGGGTAACGCCTAATCCTAATCCTAACCTAACCCTAACCCTAACCATATCAAATAGTGACCAGAGTACGTACCGGTATACCGGACCGTAGCCCAGGGTACGTTCCGGCAGTACCCTGGGGGACATAGACCCTATGAGTCTAGTAAATATAGCCTGCGTACAGTTCCTGCTGGTAGCGGCAACTGTACGCGGGCTATAGTTACTAGAGCTACACTGCCACTACAACTACTCACTAGTCTAGCGCACGAAGGTTTGTTGTCGTATCACTATCAGTATCGCAGATAGGGTCTATGTCCCCCAGGGTAACTGCCGGAACGTAACCTGGTAACTATAGCTGATATGGTTAGGGTTAGTGTTAGGTTAGGGTTAGAGTTAGGGAGTAGGCGTAGGCGAATCTTTAGACTCGTTAGTGGAGTAGGCGAGGTACTGTCCGTATAATTAGATAGTAGTATTAGTACCAGGGTACTTCGGTATACCGACCGTACCCCAGGGTACGTTCCGGCAGTACCCTGGGGGACATAGACCAGCGTGAGAAACTAAGCGGGCACCGCCCGCCCGCGCCAGTCGAGTGCGATTAGAAAATTGACCGGGCGACTGCTTGCTCGTGTCAGCTGGTCCGGCGGGGCGACTAGAGATAATCGCCGCACACACTGCAACGCATCAACGCATGATTCGCCAACACGTATAAAAACTCGCGACAAGTCTAAGAAATCGACTGCTACGCATCGCCGGTGTCACGGTCTGAGATTACCCCCAGTCTGAAATTACCCTAGCGCGCACTGCGCATGGCGCCACGCATGCGCACGAGGTGCTGGGTGTAAAGCGCAGTAGCAAAAATTAGCATTGTTAACTGAGACTGCCACCGTCACATAGCCATTTGTCAAAACTACGGACAGAAGCAGTTTATTATTGCTCTCTCCAACACGCCATATATCCGTACCACCCCTTTCAGCCGGCTGCACGGAAGTGACTATACACACAGGCGCCGTGTGGGCCAGATTCAATATAGCTATACGCACGGCGCCGTATGACCGACTCAATATGGCTAGGAAGTAGGAATGAGGAAGGGGAGAAGGGAGAAGGAGGAAGGGAGAAGGAGAAGGTGGTGAGAAAGAGAAGGGAGAAGCTGGTGGAGAAGGAGGAAGGGAGAAGCTGGTGGAGAAGGAGGAAGGGGGAACGAAGAAGGTGTGGAGAAAGGAGGAGGGGAAGAAAGGGAGAAGGTGTTGGAGAAGGAGAGGGGGAGAACTGGGGAGAAGGAGGGAGAAGGAGGGAGAAGCTGGTGGAGAAGAGGAGGGGGAGAAAGGGATAAGGTGGTGGAGGAGGGGGAGAAGCTGGTGGCAAAGGAGGAGGGGAGAAAGGCTGGTGGAGAAGGAGGAAAGGGAGAAGGAAGGGGAGAAGGAGCTGGTGGAGGAGGAGGGGAGAAGAGAGAAGCTGGTGGAGTAGGAAGGGGAGAAGCTGGGGAGAAGGAGGAGGCAGGAAAAGGGAGAAGGTGGTGAGGAAGGAGGCGGGGAGAAGCTGGTGGAGAAGAAGGAAAGGGAGAAGAAGGGAGAAGGGAGCTGGTGAGGAGGAGAGGGAGAGAAGAGAAGCTGGTGAGAAGGAGGAAGGGAGAACGAAGAAGGTGGTGGAGAAGGAGGAGGGGAGAAGCTGGTGGAGAAGGAGGAGGGAGAAGGGAGAAGGTGTTGGAGAAGGAGGAGGGAGAAGCTGGTGGAGAAGGAGAGGGGGAGAAGGAGGGGAAGCTGGTGAGGAAAGGAGGAGGAGGGAGAAGGGATAAGGTGGTTGAGAGGGGGAGAAGGCTGGGGAAGGAGGAGGGCAAGAAGCTGGTGAGAAAGGAGGAAAGGGAGAAGGAAGGGGAGAAGGGAGCTGGTGAGAGGATGGCGAGGGGAAAAGAGAGAAGCTGATGGAGAAGGAGGGGAAAAGCTGGTGAGAAGGAGGAGGGGGAGAAGGGAGAAGGTGGTGGAGAAGGAGCGGGGAGAAGCTGGTGAGAAGGAGGAGGGGGAGAGGAAGAAGGTGGTGGAGGAGAAGGGGGAGAAGGGAGAAGGTGGTGGAAGGAGTGGAGAGAAGCTGGTGAGAAGGAAGGAAGGAGAGAAGGAGGGGGAGAAGGGAGCTGGTGGATGAGGAAGGGGAGAAGGGAGAAGGGGATAAGGAGGGGGAGGAGGAGGGGGAGAAAGGAGAAGGTGGTGGAGGAGGGGGAGAAGCTGGTGAGAAGGAGGAAGGGGAGAAGGGAGAAAGGTGGTGGAGAAGGAGAGGGGAGAAGCTGGTGAGAAGGAGGAGAGGAGAAGCTGGTGGAGGAGGAAGGGGAAAGAGGGAAGGTGGGGAGAAGGAGGAAGAGAGAAGCTGGTGGAGAAGAAGAAGGGGAGAAGGAAGAAGGTGGTAGAGAAGGAGGAGGGAGAAGCTGGTGGAGAAGGAGGAGGGGAGAAGGAGAAGGTTGTTAGAAAAGGAGGAGGGGGAGAAGCTGGTGGAGAAGGAGGGGGAGAAGAGAGAAGGTGGTGGAGAAGGAGGGGAGAAGCTGGTGGAGAAGGAGGAGGGAGAAGAAGGGAGAAGGTGGTGGAGGAGGGGAGAAGCTGGAAGAGAAGGGAGGAGGGGAGAAGCTGGTGGAAGAGGAAAGGAGAAGGAGAAGGGAGCGGGGGAGAGAAGGGGGAGAGAGAGAGCTGGTGGAGGAGGAGGGGGA
>NW_014580823.1:0-7500 GCF_000485595.1 Priapulus caudatus
TGGCACCTCTTTCTTTCTCCTACGCGGGGTGCGGCCGCCCACTCCGGCGCGGGTGTGAACGCCAGCAGGCGGCGCTTCTGCGACCTTGGCGACAGCCATGGCTGCCGGTCGGTTTCCTTCCTGTGGCGTTAGGGCTCTATGCCGTTCCTAGATGCAAGGGGGAGTGTCGCGCATGCCTCACCATGGGGCGACCCTCGAGCGTACATTAACGTGCTTCGCGCAGCAGCAGGGCGTGAATTCCTCCGCTGGGGCGATACTCTACTTGGGGCTGGTAACGCGTCAGCCCCGGTCTCTGGCATGGAACACTCGTCAGCCTCTAATCTCTGGCTGGAACACGTCCGTCAGCCTCTCATCTGCGCCCTCACTTAAGCTCCATCGCCTTCTCCCCCTTGCCCGGCCACGGATTTTTCTTGGCCGATGGCTGCCGCTGCATCGCTATCGCCGTCGCAAGGGATGATATAAGATCATCCCACTAGAGAATAGCGCGACGCGATGCGTCTTCGCCGCAACGCCCCACGCCGCACCGACGTCCCACATGGTCGCACCAGCGCACAGCCACGATATCACTGCGACACAGGTCACGCACCTATTGCACACACACCGCTGACAGCGGCTACGCGCGAATCACGCACTGCTACGCACGCGAACACAAAATATCACTATCGATCACGCGCTAATTGAGCTCGTAGCACGCCCACGACCTATGCGCACATAAACGCGCTACACGCTACACTAAGGGAAGGTCGTATAAGGGTATATATTCACGCGGTACAGCGAGCCGAGTAACATAACAACGTTGGGAGCCACGCACGTTCTTAGCTGCGCATCCCGGCTCGCCACCAGGGGCATATGCCACCCGTTCCGGGCGTAAGGAAGTCTCTAGTTCCCGCCGCCTGCGCGCGTCGCCGGCACCGTCTTGGGGCACGCACTAACAGTGCTCGTGAGCCCCGCGATCTTTTTTCCTCTTTCTGGCCGCCGTCGCCTCATCTCGTAGGTAATCGCGCCCTCCATGCCTTCGCTCGCCCGTGCGGCGCAGCTCCACCGTCGTCGGGTGATCGCCGCCTTTCTCTTCGCCGGCGGCAGAGCTCAACCGTCGTGGTGATCCCGCCTCCTCTTCTGTCCCGCGGGCGGCTCACCTTCGCAGACGATCTCTCGCCGCCTTCTTCGCTCGGCGGCGAGCTCAACCGACGTCGTGGTGCGATCGCGCGCCGCCCTGTCCTTCGCCGGCGCAAGCTCACACCACTCAGTCGCGCGAGGCACGAACTAATGCCGCCTTTCTCTTCGCCGGCGGCAAAGCTCACCTGTCGAGCTGATCAATCTACATGACGCCAGCGCGCATCTATCTTCGTCGTCGTCGGCGGCGAGTCACGCCTCACCGTCCCGTGAGGATCGCCCGCCTACCATCTCTGCACTTATCGTCGGCGAGGCGAGCGACTCGACCCTACGCGTGGCAGCGAAATACGACCGCGACGCCCGCTTTGCTCTTCGTCGGCACGGGCGGGCTTCAAGCAACGCCGAACACACACCATGCACCACACCTTCACAGGGATCGCCGCCGCCATTCTTCTTGCTGCCTCCGCGGCGGGCTCACCTTCACAGGATCGCCGCCGCCTTTTCTGTCTCCGTCGGCGGGCGGCTCACCCACAGGGATCGGCCGCCGCCTTGCTTACTTCTCCGCGTCGCGGCGGGCTCACCTTCAGCAGGGATCGCCGCCGCCTTCTTCTTCCGCGTCGGCGCGGCTCACGCTTACAGGGATCACCGCCGGCCTTCTTCTTCCTTCCCGTCGGCGGCCGGGCTCACCTTCACGAGGGATCGCCGCGCCTTCTTCTTCTTCCGTTCGGCGGCGGGCTCACGCTTTTACAGGGATGCGCCAGCCGCCTCTTCTTCTCAGTCGGCGGCGGGCTCACCCTTCACAGGACTCGCCGCCCGCCTCCGTTCTTCTCCGTCGGCGCGGGCTCACCCTTCACAGGGATCGCCGCCCGCCTTCTTCTTCTCCGTCGGCGCGGGCTGCACGCTTCAGGCAGGGATCGCCCGCCCGCCTTCTTGCCTTCGTCGCCGCCTCACTCCCTTCGCCCAGTGCGAAACTTTGGCGCGTATGTTCGGCGATCGCCAGTTGTTCATGTCTGCCACGGCGCGGGTGCCATACAACAGATCCGTCTAGCCACGGAGCCGGCACGCGCTGAGGAAATGCCCACTCGCCAGGATGGCGGTGCACCCGTCGCGGTTCCAGCTTTTCCTCTCATGCAATGTGGCGGTGCAAGACGGCGCATCGACTGTCAGATTGGCCCGCGAGCGCACGTCCACCTGGCAGCGTGGCTGACGAGGAAGTCCATGCCAGTAATGCCGTTACCTCGTGCCCATCGTGCGCCACCAGAATATCTTTGGGCCCTGTACGTCCTCCTCCGCCGAGCAAGAACTCGCTTGTATCTCTCGCCAGCGCAGTCCAAAGGTTTCCCTTGCAGTCGTCGTACACTATCCATGCTAGCCGGCTTCCAGCGAGGCGTCTTCTTAGGAACACCCCTCGTAAGACTCGCCCCGCCAACAGGCTGGCATGCAGCGCCGGTGTCGAACCATAAAACTGCGACGGCCGCCGTACATTCATTACGGTGAGTGCCATGACGCGTCGAGTTGTACTCGGCCGACGTGGCCGCGTGGTCTCGGTCCCCGACGCGCCGTGGCCGTCAATCGACCTGCGGCGCGGATGCGGCGGATCCGCCATCCGGCCCCTTACTCGTTTCCCGTCGGCGTGTTGGTGGGCCTCGGTGTGGTCGGCCGCCTCATGCGGCGGCGAGCCGAGCGTCGCGTGCGCTCATCGCAGCACGCACACGCACACGGGCACGACGCCACACAAACACGAACATATCACATGCACACGGCACATGCGCACAAGCACAGCCTTTGGTTTGACGGTTGGCCCCGTACACGGGCACTCCTCCGGCCAGAATAGACGAGTCGGAAGCACCACGCCTAACCGCCGCACTGGAAAGCAGATGATCGGCTGCTCGCCGGCCCCCGTCGTCCTCGGCCCCAACGAGCTCGACGAGCCCCGCGACCGCAGCGAGTCGCTAGCCATCCGCGCGGGCACACGAACAACCCCTAAGCACACCATGGCACACGCACACAAACGACATCAGACTGATAAGGTAGAATCGCTTCTGTCAAAGCATCGGCCGCATGAGGAGCGGAGTGAAGTTAGAGATATTTGAATCGGTACTTCTACACCTTATCCACGCATCAAACGTCATGAAGCGATATCACGCCTATGTAGCGTCGATGCGCAATCCGAGTCGCCCGATAGACTGCTCACCCTGACTTGTGAGCTATATCAGAACCTTGCTTATCGGCTCAGCGCGTCGACGGGGTGCATATACGTGGACGAACGCCTCTTGTCACAACGCAGACGAACCGGCGTCCAGCGACGATGCGCTACCGCCGCATCCGCTGCCGGTCTTCTCAGCGGACGGAGCGTACGAGCACTCGATAGGACGACGCACCGACGAGACCGGAGCGCGAGTGGATTCGACGGAGCCGGCTCGTTAGGCGTATTCGTAGCTAACGAGTTCTATCCGGAGTGACATCTGGCAGAAATACTGACGACTAGAGTTGATTGGCGCACGTACGATTACAGCCACGAGGAGCGTGATCGCACGAGCGCATGTCAAGATATTGAACTCCCAATAAGCGATTTCGCTCTGGTACTCCTGTGTGTCACAACTGGGCGGCGCCTCGCCGCCCTGCCCCCACCGCGCTCCTTGGGTACAAGCTGGCGAGCCTGGCCGAGGCAGCCACAGCTGAGCTAGACAGCCGCCTAGGCGCAACACTCGCACAGATTGTCGCGCCGAGCACGTGCACGATATACGCCACGCCACCACACACACACGCACCGCACTCGCTCTGCTAGCTCTGGCGGCCGCCGAAATTCGCTCAAGCTACGCACGCTCTACTCAGTAGAGTCATCGACACGACGCTTGTCAGCCATGCTTCGCACACGCTCTCTCGAAGGCACAATACGCGCTGTCCTCTTCTCTAACGCCAGGCTCATAGCGCCCGCGAGGGACCGTAGTGTCAAGAGGCAAAAACGAGAAATAATTTATTAAAGTTCGTCATTGACCACAGAGATCTGATCACGGCATAGATCGAGTGGTCTGTGTGTTAACTGAGTGCTTGACGCTGGATGTTGTTCCGCTTTTATCTTGTCCAGCAGTGCCCTCCTGCCGCGGGGGCCGGTGTGGAATGCGAGACTTATTGCTGGCAGACGTTCCGGCACGCCCCCGTCGGGCGTCGAGACCAGAGCAGAGCGACAGCACCGCCGTGTAGCAGAGAGTACGAAGAGCCTTTTCCCGCGTCGGAGAAACTCACACACCCCGCGTGAGAAACACACCCCGCGTGAGAAATATAGCACCCCGGCGTGAGAAAACACACCCCCGCGTGAGAAATACACCCCGGCGCGTGAAGCAAATACAACCCGCGCGTGAGAAATACACCCCCGCTGTGAGAAACACACCCCCGCGTGAAGAAATACACCCCCGCGTGAGAATATACAACCCGTCCCGACGCCCTTGCCGTGAGCAGAGATACACCCGTCCCCCCGGTCCGCGTTGAGAAACACACCTCCACTGCGTGGACACTGACACCGCCCCCGCGTGGGACGGAAACACGTATTCAGCGCTCGTGGCGGGCAAACCTCTCGTATGCCCCGAGCAGGCGCAGCAAGACTACACCTCTCTATACTGCCGCGCGTGAGAATACACAATACTCGGAAGTTATTCATTATGCAAGAAGGGTCATATTATCTATTAACATGTATTTATTGATTGATTGTATTTAATTTATTTCATTCACTTTGTTAACAGCCTCTCTATGCTACCTTACAAGTATCAGCTGATTCGACGCTGAGAGTACTCCATGAGCTTTAGACTCTGATTTCTACATATGCGCCCACAGAGAGATCATTTCTACACAGGCAATTATTCTTTTAAATTTGTCATTAATAACAGGCTTCATGTTCAAAAGGCTGGCTGGATCTGTCATAAAAAAAAAGCTGTGATGCTTACCACCCGGGCTGCGTTCCGGCTGCTCGTTACTCTCTGGCTACTGCCGCCGTACTCGTTCTTCGGGTCGACGCTCGGCACCGGCGGCGGCGGGATTTTCGTTCTCCAACCCCCGGCCCGTCTTCGGCTGCGTCTCGGTGCGCCGAGACGTGGACATTCCCGTAGAACCGGCTCTCGGCCTTTCGGCCTAGAGCTTGCGCTCTCGGCCCGCGCCGGGGTGGGGTTATGGTCTTTCTGGCGTACTGGCGGTACTGCTCCCATCACGCAGCGGACTGTGCGTAGCTCACCCGTCTCCGATCCCTGGTCACCGACCGCGGGCGACTCCAGGGTCTGTCTTGTCCGCCGCCCCGGCCTGCTCCGGCCGGGCGCTCTAAGCCGTACCGCGGCGGGGGTACCACCGGAGATCGCCGTGAATCCCACACGCATGGGGGTCTTGCTCTTCCATCCGGGTCCTCGGTAGTCACCGGCATCTTTCTTCTTGGCCTATCCTCCCGTGGATTCTCATTCCTCTCTGATCTTCTCCGCAGAATCCTGGTCTACGGCACTCAGTGTGGCGTTTTTGTGTCGTCTTAACTCTTTTTGTTCTTCTAACTTTATTCTGAAATCCGTGTTAGACTTCCGCTTCTTCTGGTTCTCTCGTATCCGTTTACCCGGCCGCTACGGCTATGACCCAGGTGCCACGCGGCGTAGGCTGCATGCGTGGGTCGTCTTCTTCTTTTGTTCGTCGACCGTATAGTACCCCTTTTTGCCGTTGGTTCTTGACCGACCGGCGGTTACTCGCCGTCTCTTGCGACAGGTCCCTGAGGAGTGTCCCCTGAGTCGTGCGTGCGATGAGGCCTGACGACATGAGGATACCGCCGACACAACGTCGAGATACGTGACGTGGCTTATAAAAGAGCCGTTTATTTGAATACAAAAACAAGTTCCGCATCTCGCCCGAGCGGTGACCCATGACAATATTAAGTTATGCCGCCCTTACCGTGTAATATCCAGTTTACAAACCGACTCCTGTCCCCCCATTGAAACTAGATCATTCGCACCCCCGTCGGGGAACGTCTCTAAGCCTGACTACCTACCTGACCTCGAAGCTCAGCGACCGCCTAGAAGCGCTGGCTGCCCTACTGGACTACGCCCCCCAGGGCGATGATGCGCTGCCGGTGAGGGGCGAATCAGCTGACTACCTCCTGACACACGGTCAGCCGTTTACCAGCGCAGATTGTTAAAGAAATCATTTAGTATGTCATCTACTATGTTAATTATGTTCGTCCTCTATTCATGTGATTCATTATTATCTTATTATGTATTATTATTGTCATCATCAATCGTCCACTTATTTCAGTAAATGGGAATTCATTTTAAGCAAGCTGGGTTTGGCCTGTTTTCTAAGTCCGTAGCGATCAGTTACAGCCTCCGCGTAGGCACTCTGAGTAAACTAGAGTACTAGCGGAGAGAGGAGCCTGACGTGGGTGAAATAAATGGCGACGAGGGAGAGTCAACTATTAGCTATTACGAGACAAAAATCAACTAGTTTCGACTTTGAGGGAGCTACGACGGCTGCAAATATAATAAGTCTCCCACGTTAAGTAGTGACAATATGACTCTTGACGCGCGATCTGAATGCACTCGTCAAGCAACGGCATCCGCCACGATAAAATGAGCGTAGGCCTATAATGCACCATATTTACTCCACTTGCTCATCAGACATTGAAAGATGCTCCTCTATCACGGTAAAAAGTTAAACAATATAAAGTCGTTATGACGAGAGCAACCCTAGGTCCTCGAGGATTAGACAAGAGCATATCTTCTGGACGGGCAATGGCATGAGCTTCCCGCCTATCGCTCGACCAAAAGAACTAACATCGCAAAGGCGTACTATGGCGCAGGGATGGCCGCTTGAGCCACTTCGCGCCAATATTTGCTGTAATCTCGTATGCCGTGCGAGATCGACGTTGTCAGGCCTGCATTTGAATTTGCCTACCAAGAACACATTCTCCGCGCACGTCCGCCACAGAGTAGCGAATAATGAGAATTACGTATTCAACAGTAAAATGGACGCAACGACTCGACATGCGTTGCGATTCGATATACTCTATGACTACAGTCTCTCCAGCTATTATTGGCCGCCCTTGATGGTCTACGAGGAGAAAAAGTCATCTTCGACCTTCGTAATGAGTGGTCGAGAAATGTTTAGACGAGCTGTGAGATTGTCGAATTTCCGTACACGTTAAACACGATGGACGATTATAGCTAACACCATCCGCAAGCTCCTATAATGCACCTAAGCGATGTGTACGCACGTCGAGACGGTTTGTCGATTCTTCATAGTCGGAGTTAATGCCGAGCTACGAGAGCACTGAGTGTACATAGGTGTTCTGTCTCGAGCGTATCCACGCCAGTTGATACGGTGCGTTGCCTAGTGGTATACTCCGGCTTAGCCAGCGCCGGAAGA
>NW_014580824.1:0-14299 GCF_000485595.1 Priapulus caudatus
GCTGTGTGTGGTGTGGTGTGTGTGTGTGTGTGTGTGTGTTGTGTGTGTGTGTTTGTGTGTCGTGCTGTGTGTGTGTGCCGTGAGCGTGTGTGTGCGTGCGTGTGTTGACTGGTGTGTGTGGTGCGTGCGTGTGTGCGTGTGCGTGTGGGTGTCGTGTGTGTTGTGTGCGTGTGTGTGTCGTGTGTGTGGTGTGTGCGTGCGTGCGTGCGGGCGTGCAGTGGGCTGCGTGTGTGGTGTGTGTGTTGTGTGTGTGTGTGTGTGTATCCCATTATAGCGGTATGTCCGCGCGAAAATCACACCGCTTTCACTTTTTCGGCAGCTTTCACTTTCCTCTCGTTCGTACGCCTGCTGTCGCCCGCTTTCCGCCCGCAATTCAACGTCGCTGACGCACGTGATCGGAATGTGCAGCCGAAACGCGCCAACGCTCGTCGGCGCAGAGGTTTTAATGGATTTCTTTAGCGGCCGCATGCATCGAACCAATAATAGGACGGTTTTCAAAGGGCCCCTTAGAACTATCATCCGACAGTTCTGTAACTCGGTAGCGTGCGAGGCGATGCCGCGCGGGGAGGGCGGCGGGTAGGGGTGGCACCACAGGCGGGCCTTTTGTCTGCGGTCCATCAAACGCCGCCACGGAGTTGTGCCAAGAATTATGGCACGTTCCGTTATACTCCGAGCCGTCTGCGCGAATCGCGCTCCTCTGAGGTTTACACGGTCCGTCGATGCGCGCCGCTGCCGAGCACAGGCAACTTGGGACAGAGTGCAGTAAAAAACTTGAAAACAATATGAAACGCAACATTCACAAATACTACCGTACCCGTCATCAATACAGTTCGCACTGTTGTTGTCACTGTATATCACAGGCGCCTTGGAGGGCCCAATTCAAACGTAGTATAAAGAGCTATATTAAGAACGAAAAGCGGCCGCTATCGCTTCGCTTCGCTCGAGTCTTAACTCTTTTGAATCTTGAGCCCCTCTCGTGTAATCGTAACTTTCCTTCATAAAAACTAACGCCGAACGCTCCGCCGCACTCGCCGCTGCGAGTGTGCTTGTCGCCATATAAGATAATAATATTAAAGTTATTATTAAATAATTATATATATATTAATATTGTATAATATTTATATATTATTATCATTATGATGTATAATGGCGACATAAGCACACTCGCAGCAGCGAGTGCGGGAGGCGTCGGCGTAGTTTTTATGAAGGAAAGTTGATATACATGTGACACAACCAGTGGAACTGTAAATGAGAGGTACGGTATATTTGTGAATGTGGCGTTCATATTAAGGATAACTCTCACCCTTTCAGCGGTATTGCTCTAATGAAGATTAAACAAACGTTTATTGAACGAATGAATCGAATCAATCACCTTGTTTTATTTAGTAAGAGGACATATATCTCATGCTCAAGGCAAAAACTTTCATGAAATTTCCAGCACGCTTAATATGTACCAGCAAAAATTTTGTATTTTTATGTAAAATAATGGTATTTTGGATATTTCTCAATTACCAGAAAGAGAAGAGTGATACAAAATTTTCGAGCCCCATAAGTTTAAGCACAATATGTACCAAAACAGCGGGCATCAGGATTTTTCTTTAAGTTTCATATTTACCGAGCAAAAGTTTAAAAAACTGCCTAAAATTCAAGTCCGCACGTGTGAATTTAATAATTTTTGCGATTAAAGAGACATAACTCATAAAATACGGCACTAACAACCCTGACCGCGCTTTTAACGCAATATGTTACATTAAAACGAGTTTAAAATTAAAACTAATTCGAGTTGTATCACAGGAGAAATATCTATTTATAACATCGACTACTAAAGTCGAAATTGGAACGGAGAAATCAGCGTTTTTTTCTGACGTCAAGCCGCGGCTCACATACACCTTACGCGGGCAAGCAAAACGCCTGACCAGTTCACATGTACCGTTATATGGAGAAATAAGTGGCACATAGTGTAGACCCATCGATATAAAGGAAAATGAAAATCGTAAAGATTTTCCTAAAACCTTGAGAGTATCCTCAATTATTATTTTCAGTTTTTACTGACTCTGTCCCAAGTGCCTGTGGCTGCGAGTACGCTGGGGTTGCTGTTGATGATTCGCACCGACAGCAGCAGCCATAATCGCTCCTATCGCAAAATTAAGGCTCTTTCAACGCGCATGTCTATCCCCCGTGCCGTAAGCGGCTATATGTCGAATACACGCTATATGCGCGCATTGTTCGGGTGTTTTCGCTGCCAACTCGTTCGCTATGCGCTCATGACAGGTGCGTGCGACGTTGAACTGTCGGTGTCTACGTGCAGTTCTATTTATTCGGCGTGGTGTTCTGTAATCTCCCGTGTCGAACAGGATCGCTAATCGTCCGCTAGTATATCACCACTAACAATGTTCTGTATAGTCTGTGTTGAATATGGCATGCGCTATAATAATATATATATATCATATAATTAATAATCTGAATAGATTCTGGCAGGTGTGAATACAATCGGAGGTTCGTCCGCGAATGTTACATAAGACATTTACGTAATTTATAAACGCGGGAAAGGCTACTTTTAGAGCGCGCGCAGTCGCTGCGTTCTCGATTCCGCTTGCTCGACCTGGCAGTGCGCCTGACGGTGACATGGTGAAAGGTAAGCGGGGGACGGTCGACTCGTTTATTGAAAAAGCATAGCACATCAATAGATATACGTTGCCCGCGTAGAAACAATCTCACCGACAACTTGCCTCTGAATTCACCGACGCATCTCTTAGCGAACTGCTACAGCATTGTAGCCCCACACAGAAAATGCGTGACCTGCATTTTGATCTTGAGATTCGCTCAGGGTTAATGCATAAAGACATGCACCGTCCATAAAGATGTGTTTTCACAGCCCATGTAACACCGAACGCAATTGTGTTCTATCATAATGGGAAATAATCGCTCTGGTAATTTCATATGGTGTAGGACAACGAGTTTTTCATATTGATCAGAAATGCATTTTGTCTGAATCTCCTTTGGCAATAAAAATGAACCTGGCAAAACAGCAGTACGTAATTTTGAGCACTCGCGCACTAGCACTACATCGTCCTGATTAGATTGGACGACAACATTTAGTTTGTACTCATGTCCGCGATCACAACCGACAACCATACACTGACGCTGAGTAGGGTCCCTACTGTCCCCCGGATTACTGCCGAACGTACCCTGGTACTATCTAAATAGCGCGGACCGAGTACCTCGCTACTCCACGAAACGATCTGGGAGCGCTACGCCTATCACTAACCCGAATGCCGAACCGCGAACCCTAACCCTAACCCTAACCCGTAATCCTAACCTAGACCATATTCATAAATAGTGACCCCGCGGGTACGTCCGGTATCCGACCAACCCAGGTACGTTCCGAGCAGTACGCCTGCGGGGACAATAGACCGCTATGGGAAAAAAAAAGTAAAAATTGCATTCACTGACGGCACACGACGCGCAGCACACACAAACACACACACACAACACACACACACACACACGACAGGCGCCGCGCGAGCGCGCGCGCGCGTGCGTACAAACAAACTGCGTGCCGGAGTCCGGACCGCTACCTTCACTGCTGGGAGTCGAGTTGTTCCTTGCAAGTCTGCTGACCATCGCATCCACTGACACATACCAGCATCGGTAGAAGGTGGGCGCATTGTCAAGTCACAAATCGCCGTCCTCGAAATCACACGAGTACGCTAGTAAAACAACGAGGCGCGCATTTATATAGTAGTGAAATTACAAATTACACCCCCTCCTCCATTAAATCGGAAACAACAGTTCATGGTCTTGTACAAAGCAAATTCGGAGTTTCCGTCGTGCCCTAGTCGAAACCATTCCCAAGCACAGAAAACACATACGAAATGAAAATGATGGAATAGAGAACGAACGACACAAGGCCTGGTCAGCCGGGCAGAGACTGCACGAAATTTCGATGTTTCAGCTAACGAAGAAAGAAAATGAAAAACGAGACAGAAATTTGAACTGAATAAAGCCTTACTATGTGATCAAGGTAGGCCGTCGATGAATGGCTGTGTCCTTTCCGTTGACAGGCTTTTGTCACCGATCTGTATGCGAGGCATGGTTGACATTTCATTTTTTTTTCCCCGATTTGCTGATCCAACGTATTCAAATTTCCACCTACCGAAGATATTATTACTGGCTTACGAAAATCATTTCCTATCAACAGTTGGGATCGTTCGCAGGTGCATCAGTGCCTGCTGGCAGTAGTTGGTGCATTGTGGCTGCTGGCAGTAGTTGGTGGCATCAGTCGCTGGCTGGCTGCAGTGGGGCATTAGTAGCTGCTTCTGTAGTTGCTTGCATTAGTGGTCTGTGTAGTTGCTGCATCAGTGTCTGCTGCTGTAGTTTTGGGGGCTCAGTGACGCTGCCAGTAGTTTGGTACATCAGTGGCTGCTGCAGTAGATTGGTGGCATCAGCGCTGCTGCTGCAGTTGGGCGTCAGTGCCTGCTGGGCAGGCAGCTTGGTGCATCAGTGTCTGCTTGCTGCCAGTTGCTGCCATCAGTGGCTGCTGGAGTACATTGCTGCATCTAAGTGGCTGCTGCTGTAGTTGCTGCATCAAGTGGTCTGCTGCTGCTAGTTGCTTGCATCAGTGGCTGCTGCAGTAGTTGGGCGGCATCAGACTGCTGCTGTAGTTGCTGCATCAGTTTGGCTGCTGAAACAAACAGTAGTTGGAGCATCAAGTGGCTATCTGTTGTAGTTGCTGCAATCAGTAGCTGCTACCTGTAGTTGCGGCTATCAGTGGCGATTCTGTAGCTGGGCTGCATCAGTGCTGCCCGTAGTTGGGCATCAGAGCCTGCGTTCTGTAGTTGCGGCATCAGTAGGGCGAGCTGCTGCTGCAGTGGTTGGCTGGCTGCAGTTAGTTTGCTCATCAGTGGCTGCTTCTGTACTTGCTGCACTCAAGTGGCTGTGTCTGCAGTTGTTGCATCATGGCTGCGTCTGCAGTTTGTTGCATCAGGGCTGCGTCTGTAGTTTGGGCACAGTGGCTGATCCTGTAATTGCTGCATCAGTAGCTCTGCCAGTAGTTTGCTGGCATCAGTGGCATTGCGTCTGAGTTTGGGCATCATGGCTGCTTCTGTAGTTGCTGCAATCAGTAAGCTGCTGGGCAGTAGTTGCAGCATCAGGCTGTTTTCGTAGTGTGCTGCATCAGTGGTGCTGCAGTAGTTGGGGCTCAGATGCTGTTGCAGTAAGTTGGGGCATCAAGTTTCAGATTTTTATGCTGCGAATCAGACCACCTACAGACCCAATAACGTGCATCAGCGGCAGCCGCTGCGGGTAGTTGGCATCAAGGGCTGCCGGTAGTGGGGCATCAGTGGCTGCTCTGCTGTAGTTTGCTACATGCAGTAGCTGCTGCTGTAGTTGGGGCATCAGTGCTGCTACTGTAGTTCTGGCATCCGTGGCTGCTCCCTGTAGTTGGGGCATCAGTGCTGCTACTGAGTTGGTGCATCAGTGCTGCTACTGTAAAGTTGCTGCATCAGTGGCTGCTGCTGCAGGTTGCTGCATCCGTGGCTGCCTCTGTAGTTGGGGCATCAGTGCTGCTACTCGTAGTTGCTGCATACCGTGGCTGCTTCTGTAGTTGGGGCGAATCAGTTGGCTGCTACTGGTAGTGCTGCATCCGTGCTGGCTTCTGTTAGTTGGGGCATCAGTAGCTGCTACTGTAGTTGCTGCACAGTGGCTGCTGCTGTAGTTGCGCTTGCATCAGTGGCTGCTTGCTGTAGTTGGGGATAGTGGCTGCTAACTGTAGTTGGCTGGCATCAGTGGCTTGCTGCTGTAGTTGCTTGCATCCCGTGTCTGCTTCCTGTAGTTGCTGGGGCATCAGTGGCTGCTCCTGTAGTTGCCTGCAATGCCGTGGCTCTTCTGTTGTTGCCTGCCATCATTGGCTGCTTCTGTAGTTGGGCATCAAAGTGGCTGCTACTGTAGTTGCGGCATCCGTGGCTGCTTCTGTAGTTTGCGCATCATTGGCTTGCTTCTGTAAAGCTTAGGGCACATCAGTAGCTTGCTAACTGTTAGTTGCTGCATGCAGTGGCTGCTGCTGTAGTTGCTGCCATCAGTGGCTTGCTGCGGTAGTTGCTGGCATTCAGTGGCTGCTCCTGTAGTCTGCTGCATCCGTGGCTGCTTACTGTACGTTTGCTGCAGTCAAGTGGCGCTACTATAGTTGCTGGCATCAGTGGCTGCTGCTGTAGTTGGGGCATCAGTAGCTGGCTTCCTGTATTTGCTGCATGAGTTGGCTTGCTGCAGTAGTTGGGGCATCAGTAGCTGGGCTTCTGTAGTTGCTGCATGCAGTGGCTGCTGCTGTAGTTGGGGCATCAGTAGGCTGCTTCTGTAGCTTGCTGGCATGCAGTGGCTGCTACTGCAGTTTCTGCATCAGTGCTGCTTCCGTAGTTGCTGCATCAGTGGCTGCTGCAGTGTTGCTGCATCAG
Organism: Priapulus caudatus; assembly: GCF_000485595.1. Classification (NCBI taxonomy): domain Eukaryota; kingdom Metazoa; phylum Priapulida; class Priapulimorpha; order Priapulimorphida; family Priapulidae; genus Priapulus; species Priapulus caudatus. The sequence goes on from NW_014580824.1 coordinate 6,450, forward strand.
TGGGCTGCTTCTGTAAGTTGCTGGCATCCGTGCTGTGCGGTAGTTGCTGGCATCAGTGGCTGCTGGCTGTAGTTGCTGCATCAGTAAGCTGCTGCAGTAGTTGCTGCCAGTCAGTGCTGCTGCAGTAGATTTTTTGTTGGCAGTCAGTGGCTGCTGGCGGTAGTTGCTGCATGCAGTGGCTGCTTCTGTAGTTGGCTGGCATCATTGGCTGCTTCTGTAGTTGGTAGGCATCAGTGGCCTGCTACTGTTGTTGCTGGCATCAGTGGCTGCTTCTGTAGGTTGTGCATCAGTGGCCTTGCTTTTGTAGTTGGTGCATCAGTGGCTTCTGCTGTAGTTGGGGCTCACTGGCCTGCTGCGGTAGTTTCTGCATACAGTAGCTGCTGCAGTAGCTTGCTGCATCAGTGGCTGCTGCGGTAGTTTGTGCTGCATCAGTGGCTGCTTCTGTGTGTCTGGCATCAGTGGCTGCTGCGGTAGTTTAGGGCATCAGTGGTTGCTGCAGTAGTCCGCTGCAATCAGTTGGCTTGGCCTGCAGTAGTTGCTGCATCACTTTCCAGATCCTTATCTGCGAACACTCTGACTCCACTACAGACCCAATAACTGGTGCATCAGCGGCAGCTGCTGGCGGTAGTTGCTGGCATCATTGGCTGCCTGCATAGTTGGCTGGCATGCAGTGGCTGCGTCTGTAGTTTTGGGGCATCAGTGGCTGCTCTGTCGTTGCTGCATCAGTAGCAGCTGCAAGTAGTTGGCTAAACATCAGTGGTGGCTTCTGTAAGTTGCTGCATCAGTGTTGCTTTTGTAGTTGCTTTGCATCAGTGGCTGCTCTGTCCGTTGCTGCCATCAGTGGCTGCTGCCTGTAGTTGCTGCATCAGTGGCATGCTGTAGTTCTGCATCCGTGGCTGCTGCGGTAGTTGCTGCATTCAGTGGTTGCTTCTGTAGTTGCTGCAAATCAAGTGCTGCTTTCTGTAGTTGTTTGTATCAGGTGGCTGCTTCTTGTAGTTGGGGGCATCATTGGTTTGATCCTGTAGTTTGGGGCATCAGTGCTGCTGGCGGTAGTTGCTGCATCAGTGGCTGCTGCAGTAGTTGGCTGCATCAGCTGGCTGCTTGCTGTAGTTGCTGCATCAGTGGCTGCTACTGTAAGTTGCTGCATCAGTGGCTGCTGCGGTAGTTGCTGCATCAGTGCTGCTTCTGTAGTTGGCTGGCATCGTGGCATGCTTTCTGTAGTTGCTGCATCATGGCTGCTGCTGTAGTTGCTGCATCATGGGCTGCTGCAGTAGTTGCTTCATCATGGCTGCTTCTTGTAGTTGCTGCATCAGTGGCTTGATTTCTGTCGTTTTGTGGCATCATGGCTGCTGCGGTAGTTGCTGCATGCAGTGGCTGGCTTCTGTAGTTCTGCAGTCAGTGCTGATTCTGTCGTTTGTGCATCAGTGGCTGCTGCGGTAGTTGCTGCATCAGTGGGCTGCTGCTTGCTGCAGTAGTTGCCTGCATCCGTGCAGCTTCTGTACCGTTACTGCATCAGTGGCTGCTGCTGTAAAGTTGCTGCATCAGTGACTGCTGCTTGTAGTTTGCTGCATCAGTGGCCGCTGCCGTAGTGCTGCATCAGTGGCTGCTTCTGTATGCTGCATCATTGGTTGATTCTGTAGTTGGGTTGCGCATCAGGTGCTGCTTCCTGTAGTTTGGGGCATGCAGTGCTGCTTCTGTAGTTGGGGCATCAGTGCTGCTGCTGCAGTAGTTTGGTGGCATCAGTACTGCTGGCTTGCTGTAGTTGCTGCATCGATGGCTGCTGGCTGTAGTTGCTGCCATCAAGTGCTGCTGCTGTAGTTGAGGCATCAGTAGCTGCTGCTGTAGTTGGGGCATCAGTGGCTGCTGCAGTAGTTGGGGCATCAAGTGGCTGCTGCTGCAGTAAGTTTTGGTGCATCAGTGGGCTGCTGGCTGCCTAGTTTCTGCATCAGTGCTGGCTCTGTCGTTGCTGCATCAGTAGCTGCATGCTGTAGTTTGGGCACAGTTGGCTGCTGCTGTATTGGGGCATCAAGTGGGCTGCTGCTGTAGTTCGCTGCACCGTTGGTGCTGCAGTAGTTGCTGCATCAGTGGGCTGCTTCTGTAGTGTGCTGGCATCAGTGGCTGCTCGCTGTAAGTTTGCTGCATGCAGTGCTGCTGCTGTAGTTGCTGCATCAGTAGCTGCTTCTATAGTTGGTGCATCAGTAGCTGCTGCTGTAGTTGGGGCATCAATGTCTGCTTCTGTAGTTGGTGCATCCGTGTCAGCTTCTGTGGTTGCTACATCAGTGACTGCTGCTGTAGTTGCTGCATCAGTGGCTGCCTGCTGTAGTTGCTGCATCAGAGCTGCTGCGGTAGTTGGGGCATCCAGTGGCCTGCACTGTATTTGCTGCATCCGTTGGTGGGCTTCTGTAGTTGCTTGCATCAGTGACTGCTGCCTGTGTTGCTTCATCAGTGGCTTGCTTCCTGTATGTTGCTGCATCAGTGGCTGCTTCTGTAGTTGCTGCATCCGTTTGTAGCTTCTGTATGTTGCTGCATCACGTGCTGCCCTTCTTGTAGTTGCTGCATCAACGTGGCTGCTGCTGTTGCTGCTGCAGCAGTGGCTTGCTTTGTCCATGTGCTGGGCATCAGTGGCTTGCCTGCTGTTATTGCTGCATCAGTGCTGTTTCTGTCGTTGCTGCATCAGTGGCTGCTTGTGGCCGTTTGTGCGTCCGCGTGGCAGATTCTGTAGTTGTTGCATCAGTGGCCTGCTGCTGGTAGTTGTTGCATCAGTTAGCTGCTGCATCAGTGGGCTGCTCTGTAGTTTTGCTGCATCAGTGGCTGCTGGCTGGTTGTTGCTGGCAGCAGTGGCGTTTTCTGTCGTTGCTGCATCAGTGGCTAGCTTCTGTAGTTGCTCAATCAGTGGGCTGGCTGCTGTAGTTGCTGCATTAGTGGCTGCTTCTGTCAGGTGCTGGCGATGCAGTGGCTGCTGCTGTAGTTGCTGCAGTCGCAGTGGCTGCTTCTGTAGTTGCTGCATCAGTGTCTGCTGCTGTAGTTGCTCTGGCATCAGTTGGCTGCTTCTGTAGTTGCTGCATCAGTGGCTGCTGCCTGTGTTGGCTGCATATGCTGCTCTTGTTGTCGTGGTTGGTGCATCACTTTCAGATCTTATCTGCGAATCAGACTCCACTACGGAAGCAGTAACTGGTGTCCATCATGGCTGCCTGCAGTAGTTGCTGCCATCCCGTGGGGCTGCTTCTGTAGTTGCTGCATCAGTGGCTGCTGCTGTTATTGCTGCAGTTCAGTGGCTGTTTCCTGGTCGTTGCTGCATCAAGTGGCTGCTTCTGTAGTATGAGGCACTTCAGTAGCTGCTTCTGTAGTTGCCTGCATCAGTGGACTGCTTGGGCTGTCTGTCGTTGGTGGGGCATGCAGTCGGCTGCTGCTGCAGTTGCTGCATCAAGTGGCTGCTGGCTGTAGTTGCTGGCATCAGTGACTGCTGCTGTAGTTGCTGGCATCAGTGGGCTGCTGCTGTAGTTGGGGCATCAGTGGCTGGCTGCCTAGTATGTTGCTGCCATCAATGGCTGCTTCTGTAGTTGCTGCATCAGTGGCCTGCTCCTGTAGTTGCCTGCATCAGTGGCTGCTGCTGTAGTTGCTACATCAGTTCGCTGCTTCTATAGTTGGTGGGGCATCAGTACTGCTTGCTGTAGTTTGGGGCATCAATGGCTGCTTCTGTAGTTGGTGCATCCATTGTCATTGTGTCAGCTTCTGTGGTTGCTACATCAGTGACTGCTGCTGTAGTTGCTGCTCAGTGGCTGCTGCTGTAGTTGCTGCATCAAGTAGCTGCCTGCGGTAGTTGGGGCATCAAGTGACTTGCTACTGTAGTTGGCGCATCAGTGGCTGCCGCTGTAAGTTGCGCATCAGTAAGCTGCCTGCCGGTAGTTGGGCCATCAGTGGCTTGCTCTATAGTTGCCTTGCTCCGTTGGTGCTGCTGTAGTTTGCTTTCATCCGTTTGGTGAGCTTCTGTAGTTGCTGCATCAGTGGCTGCTTCTGTTGTTGCTGCAATCAGTAGCTGCTTCTCTGTAGTTGTCTGCAATCAGTGGCGTGGCTGCTGTTAGTTGCTGGCATCAGTGGCTGTTTCTGTCGTTGCTGCAATCGTGGCTGCTGCTGTAGTTTGCTGTAATTCAAGTAAGTGCTGCTTCTATACGTTGGGTGTAATCAGTAGCTGCTGCTGTAGTTGGGCATCAATGGCTTGCTTCTGTAAGTTGGTCGCTCCGTGTCAAGCTTCTGTGGTTGGCTCATCAGGGACTGCTTCTGTAGTTGCTAGCATCAGTGCTGCTCTGTAGTTGCTGCATCAGTGGCTGCCTGCTGTTGATTGCTGGGCAGCCAGTGGCGGTTTTGTCGAGTTTGCTGGATCAGTGGCTGCTGGCTGTAGTTGCTGCATCACGTAGCTGCTCCTATAGTTGGTGTATCACTAGCTGCTGCTGTAGTTGGGCATCAATGGCTGCGTTCTGTCGTTGGTGCATCCGTGTCAGCTTCCTGTGGTTGCTACATCAGGATCTGCTTCTGTAGTTGCTGGCATCAGTGGTGCTTGCTGTAGTTGCTCCTCAGTGGCTGCCCTGCTTGTTGTTGCTGGCAGCAGTTGGCGGTTTCTGTCGTTGCTGGCATCAGTGGCTGCTTCTGTAGTTGCTGCATCAGTGCTGCTGCTGTTTGTTGCTGGCAGCAAGTGGCGGTTTCCTGTCGTTGCCTGCAGTGCAGTGGTGCCTTCTGTAGTTGCTGGCATTCAGTGGCTGCTGCTGTAGTTGCTGGCATCAAGTGGCCTGCTCTTGTTTGTCGTGGTTGGGCATGACTTTCAGATCTTATCTGCCGAATCAGACTCCCCTACGAAGCAGTAACTGGTGCATTCAGTGGCTGCTGGGCAGTAGTTGCTGCATCCGTGGCTGCTTCGTAGTTGCTGCATCAGTGACTGCTGCTGTTATTGCTGCATCAGTGGCTGTTTCTGTCGTTGCTGCATCAGTGGCTGCTGCTGTATTGCTGGGCATCAGTGGCTGTTTCTGTCGTTGAGGCATCAGTAGCTGCCTTCTGTGAAGTTGCTGCATCCGTGGCTGCTGCTTTCTGTCGTTGGTGCATCACGTGGCTGCTTCTGTAGTTGAGGCATCAGTAGCTGGCTTCTGTAGTTGCTGCATCCAGTGAGCTGTTGCCTTTCTTGTCGTTGGTGGCCCTGCAGTGGCTGCTGTTTTGCTGCAGTTGCTGCATCAGTGGCTGCTGCTGTAGTTTGCTTGCATCAGTGCTGCATGCTGTAATTGCTGGCATCAGTGGCTGCTGGCTGTTGTAGCTTGCAGCAGTGGCTGCCTTCCTGTAGTTTGCTGCATCAGTGGCTGCTTCTGTAGTTGCTGCATCAAAGTGGCTGCTGCTTCTGTCGTTGGTGCTCAGTGCTGCTGCGGGTAGCTTGCTGCATCAGTGGACTGCTTCTGTAGTTGCTGCAATCAGTGGCTGCTTCTGTAGTTTGCTGCATCAGTGGCTGCTGCTGTATTTGGGCAGCAGTGGCTGCTACTGTAGTTGCTGGCATCAGTGGCTGTTGGCTTGTAGTTGGGGCATCAGTGGCTACTGCGGGTAGTTGCTGCATCAAGTGCTGTTGCTGTAGTTTGGGGCATCAGTGCTGACTTCTGTAGTTGCTGGCATCAGTGCTTGGCTGCAGTAGTTTGCTGCCCTCAGTGGCTGCTTCAGTAGTTGGTGCATCAGTGGCTGCTGCTGTAGATTGCTGCAGTCAGTGACTGCTGCTGTAGTTGCTGCATCAGTCGCTGCTGCGTGTAAAGTTGGCTGCATCAGTCGCTGCTACGGTCGTTTTGTGTATCGGGTTGGTGCTGTTTGTTGTTGGTGTTATTATAATGGTAGTTGTTACCTGTAGGCGGCGATAGGGAAGCCCGTTTCCACTTTTCTGGTCTAAACGCTCGGCAAAATCGTCTAAGTCCGGCGTTTCCTCGTTAGCATAGTCCTCGTTCCTGTTACGTCTCCTCCGCTTGTTTCCGTAAAGGTGCGTTAGCGCCCCCTCAGCGCTATTACGATCAGCCTCGTATTACACATGCTTCAGCTGCTGTCTAGCATCTCCGAAAGTTTTATCTAGCTCGCGCTTGCAGCAGCTGAATTTTGTTTCGTGTGAAAGAAAGTGACCGCGCTCGATCTCGAACCATGTAGAATCTACGTTTAACTCGCTTCTCCCTGTTTCAACTGATTCCTTAGAAACTGGCAAGCCATACCTTAACGTTGTGCACCGACAATGCTTCCTTGACCGATGGTGAGATTCAGTCCCCGAGGTGGCGTTGCCGGTCGACGTCGACGTCGGAGTCGGCGTCGTCGTCGTCATCATCTTGTCGGCGAGCTCGTTGCAGCATGTTGCGCATGTCCCCGACGCCGCGCGTCGCTCGCCTGCTTACCTGCGTAAATGTTTGAGCGTGATCTGCGGTCGCTCCAGCCAGAAGTTGCCCGGTGATCTGCGGAAGCTGTTTTGACGGGGACGTCGGCCCGAGCATCGTAAAAAAAACCACGTGACGCCCCGGCGCCGCGTCGATTGCGCGCCACCCAGCAGGGCGCGACGCCCAAGGCACGCGACAGATATGCGCGCCAGTGTCCGCTGTCTCTGTCAACTCTCTACGCTTTCGCTTCTCGCTGTCGCTGTCCTCTCTATTTCTATCTCTCTTTCTCGCGCGCGCGCTCTTTTCTCACTTCTCTCGGTTCGTCAAGCGTCGCTCGCTCGCCCCTTTCTACTTCAATCTCTCCTCACGCTCAATCTATCTTTCTCTCTCTTTCAATTTTCGGTTTCTTTACACGTTCTTTACAAAGCTGTCCGTCTCTCTCTCTGCTCTCGTCTTTGTGAATATCGTGCGGGGGGACTTTGCGGCGGTCCACACGAAGGAAGCTGCGAAAAGAACTGTAAGCCGGCTGACGGTGGAACGGACCTGTGAAGGCGGCAGGAGGCAACGCGGTTACGCTCGCTTTTATAGTCGCCGCCCCCACCGACTTCGTAATGATCCCGCCGGCTGGAGAGCCACCGTTTGCTTGTCTGGCTAAAAGCCAATGATAGCGCCCGTTGGCTGTAACGGAGCCCGGCTCCACCCAGCGGTGCCCATGACGGGCAGCAGCCGATGCAAAACTAACACATACACACACGCATACATGCCGACATGCGCCCGTGAGTAACCAGTATGCGCATCCGTCGACGGAAAAGACGTCGCACACAATAAACTCACCAAGGCTATCTATCAGTTTTTTCCCCGGCCGTTGAGAGAGATTTATGGCATGCTATATTTCGTCAACGGTAGCGTTCCCAATTACGTAGTGACATTGGGCTAATTATGAAATTGAATTTCTATTGAACGGGAGATGCACGCGGTAAGCAGCAGAACGTCATCGGTTGATCCGCGAAACATGGAACTATTGGATTTAGCTCGTTAACATGTGCGCGCGATATCTCTTCTGATAGGTATACATATACGGATTAGTATGATATGTACCAAGCAAATCCCCGCTTTATGTGTATGTGGAATTACACGCGCGCCTATGCGCACATGCGTACGCACACGTAGACACTCGCACAGGTGCACGCATACTTGCACATGCATATGAGGGGGTATCGGAATGCACACACTCCCATGCGCGCGCGCACGCACACGCATACACACACGCACACGCACACACACGCATACATGCGCGTACGCACGCGTAATCACCTGCACATAGACACGCACACTCTCTCGCACACACACACACACACACACACACACACACACACACACACACACACACACACACACACACACACACACACACACACACACACACACACACACACACACGACGACACACACGCACGACGCACACACACACAC